>NC_057799.1:571029116-571260434 GCF_018294505.1 Triticum aestivum
TGTATCATCACGGAACAAAGCATGGCACAAAATAACAATATCAGGGGCACTAAGGTTGCCACAGTTTCCACGACCAATTAAGCATCTACTAGCAAATATTGCAAAGTAACGTAGAATAGGAAAGTGTATGCTAGTAATTCTTCCGTCAGAAACTTTCCTCGTTTCCCTTACAACAATCATATCAATAAATCCCTCCACATCATTACGATGTGGTTCCTCCATGCTGCCCTTAAAGGGCAGCTTGCAAACCTCACAAAATTCATAAAGGGACATCTCGTTATACTCATCATATAAATAAAAATCCACCGAAGGTGGTGATCTCTTAGCATGAAAATGAAATTTTTGCACAAAAATATTAGTGAGTAGGACATACTGTTCGCGTTGGTCGCGGAGGAAGTCGGTGAGGCCTGCATTCTCAGCCAACTCATAAAAATCATCATAAATCCCGGCTGCTCTCAAGAACTCATCACAAGGCCATTCACACGGCCGAACCTCCGCGGTGCGAGGAAGATGATATTTGGGCCTCTTATCTTCTTCACTTTGCTTATCCTTCGAGCTTCGGCTCGAAGAGCCCCTCAAAAATCTCTTCATCATTTTCTGAAAATTTCTGAAATTTTTAGTAACTTCAAAATAAAAGTGAACCAAACTCAATAAGATTGATAGCAACTACTCCCACAAGTGCCTAGAGACTATATCATGCATTAGAACTACTTGGGACCAAATAAATTTGACATGCAAGCTCAAGAACAGGGTCACCTTAGCAGCAAAATTTTGCAATAAATAAAGCACTAGAACAAAAACTAATTGGACCATTGGAGGAGTCACATACCGAAGAACAATCCCCCAAAGCAGTTTTGTGAATGGAGCTTTGAGCAAGGAGATCGAAAATCGCAGCAAAATGAGCTAGAACTCATGCTTGAGCTGGTTGGTGATTTTTTGGGAGGAAGAAGGAGTGTGTGGGTGCAAGAATAAGTGGAGGGGAGCCACCAGGAGCCCACGAGGCAGGGAGCGCGCCTAGGGGGGTGGGTGCGCCCTGGACCCTCGTGGCCAGGTGCTTGCTCCCCTGATGTGTTCTCAATGCCAGATATTCTCAAATATTCTAGGAAAAATCATATTTCGTTTTCGGGACATTTGGAGAACTTTTATTTTTCGGGATATTTCTTTATTGTACGGGTAATTCAGAAAACAGACAGGAAATACTATTTTTGCTTTATTTAATCTAAATAACAGAAAATAAAAGGAGGGTACAGAGAGTTGCGCTTTCTAACTTCATCCATCTCATGCTCGTCGGAAGGAATCCACTAACAAGGTTGATCAAGTCTTGTTAACAAACTCATTCCGAATCGCATGAAACCGGAGAATTTTCGAATAGCAATAGGTTACCTCAACAGGGATATGCACGTCCCAAAAATAAGAATATCATATTTCTTCTTGACAGTAGGAAGAGGAAATTCAAAACCTCCAATAGTGATAGTTGGAATTTTTCCAATAGAATTGATACTGTGAACTTGAGGTTGTTTCCGCGGAAAGTGTACCGTATGCTCATTACCATTAACATGAAAAGTGACATTGCCTTTGTTGCAATCAATAACAGCCCCGGCAGTATTCAAAAAGGGTCTACCAAGAATAATCGACATACTGTCGTCCTCGGGAATATCAAGAATAACAAAGTCCGTTAAGATAGTAACGTTTGCAACCACAACAGACACATCCTCACAAATACCGACAGGTATAGTAGTTGATTTATCGGCCATTTGCAAAGATATTTCGGTAGGTGTCAACTTATTCAATTCAAGTCTATGATATAAAGAGAGGGGCATAACACTAACACCGGCTCCAAGATCACATAAAGCAGTTTTAACATAGTTTCTTTTAATGGAGCATGGTATTGTTGGTAATCCTGGATCTCCTAGTTTCTTTGTTATTCCACCTTTAAAAGTATAATTAGCAAGCATGGTGGAAATTGCAGCTTCCGGTATCTTTCTCTTATTTGTAACAATCTCTTTCATATACTTAGCGTAAGGATTCATTTTAAGCATATCAGTCAAACGCATACGCAAAAAGATAGGTCTAATCATTTTAGCAAAGCACTCAAAATCCTGATCATCCTTTTTCTTGGATGGTTTAGGAGGAAAAGGCATGGGTTTCTGAACCCATGGTTCTCTTTCTTTACCGTGCTTCCTAGCAACAAAGTCTCTCTTATCATAACGTTGATTCTTTGATTGTGGGTTATCAAGATCAACAGCAGGTTCAATCTCTACATCATTGTTATTGCTAGGTTGAGCATCATCATAAACATCATCATTAACATTATCACTAGGTTCATGTTCATTACCAGATTGTGTTACAGCATCAGAGATAGAAATATCATTGGGATTCTCAGGTGTGTCTATAATAGGTTCACTAGAATCAGGCAAAGTCCTATCATTTTTCTTTTTCTTTTTCTTAGAAGGACTAGGTGCATCAACATTAGTTCTCTGAGAATCTTGCTCAATTCTCTTAGGGTGGCCCTCAGGATACAAGCTTCCTGGGTCCTTTTACCCGTTCTAGTTGCAACTCTAACAGCATTATCGTTTCCCTTATTATTTAATTCATTGAGCAAATCATTTTGAGCCTTAAGTACTTGTTCTACTTGAGTGGTAACCATAGAAGCATGTTTACTAATGAGTTTAAGTTCACCTTTAACTCTAGACATATAATCACTCAAGTGTTCAATCATATCAGCATTGCGTTGCAATTGTCTACCAACATAAGCATTGAAGTCTTCTTGCTTAACTATAAAATTATCAAACTCATCTAAGCATTGGCTAGCAAGCTTAGTAGGAGGGATTTCAGCTTTATCATATCTATAGAGAGAATTTACCTTTACTACCTGTGTCGGGTTATCAGGACCATGTGTTTCTTCAATAGGCGGTAAATTAAGACCATGTATTTCTTCAATAGGAGGTAAATTTCTTAACATCTTCAGCATTAATACCCTTTTCTTTCATAGATTTCTTTGCCTCTTGCATATCTTCAGGACTGAGAAATAGAACTCCCCTTTTCTTCGGAGTTGGCTTAGGAGTTGGTTCAGGAATTGTCCAATTACTTTCATTAGTCAACATATTATTCAATAACAATTCAGCTTGATCAATTGTTCTTTCCCTGAAAACACAACCAGCACAACTATCCAGGTGGTCTCTGGAAGCATCGGTTAGTCCATTATAAAAGATATCAAGTATTTCATTTTTCTTGAGAGGATGATCAGGCAAAGCATTAAGTAATTGGAGAAGCCTCCCCAAGCTTTTGGGAGACTCTCTTCTTCCATGCATAGCAGAAGTGGCATGTGGATCCCATGCATGTGGATGAAATAATTATAATTACGGTGGAAGACAAATGTACCGAAACTACGAGGATCCCATGCAAAAACAGTGCCACGAGTGGTGGCAGCAAACACAAGATCCTCGTATTCAATTGCGTCACAGTACTCATCCGTCTACAGAAACTGATTTTTGAGCAATATCCATGGACGAACCGTGGAATCAGTAACGACGGCAACAAGCTTGCCGAAGATAGCAACAACTTCATAGTTCTTGTAATTCCAAAAGCGGTTGGGAACTCGACAAATTGCTATCTTCCGTAGACGACAGTCACCATGATCGTATTTGAACGTACGTAGATCATCTGTGTGCTCAACCTCAGGGCACTCTGAGATTTTTTGAAGTGGAATCCGCTGACGAGTGTACACATTCACAAGTTCCCACTCACAATTGTACCAAATATAAACAACCCAATCTCCATTTGCGCCAGCCCAGGCCTTACCCTGAAGCGATGGCATCTTGACATCACACATATCGTTATCAAGCGGCATCCACTCGCACAAGGTGAGGCCTCCGTTGTCCGCGCCCATGCGAACAGGCTTATAGAGAAGAAGATATGGGAGATCAAACCGCTCCTGGACCCTTGGGTTCCTTGTAATGATGTTATTAGTTGAGTCGAGAATGGTCTTGAACGAACCTGCCATGCTAGCCGAGGTGATGACGTCGCACCGATCAATGAGTTCCCCCACCATGTCATCTTTCAGATCGGGGCAAGAATAACGGGGTCGTTTCCGGCTTGTTCCCTCCATGCAGAAGACGATTGAATAATGGAAGAAGGAAGGGTGAATGCAAATGGAGGAGGGAGGAAGAGCGTGCGACAGCAGTTCCAAATCGAGAGGGAAAGGCGAAGAGTCGGTGGGCGGTTGCCAGTTTGCCATGGTACACGAAGAGGCGCCCCTGCCTACACGTCCTTTCGGAAATTGTACAAAAGGACTCGCCGTCGTCTTACTGACATGTTGGAACGGGACCACATGTCAACGAAACATGGTGTGTAATTTCTCGTGCAAAATGCGATCTGGCCGCGTTGGCCCGAGGTGCCGCATTAGTTATCGACCTTTATTTTTTTAATGGCGTGCCGTTCAGTTTTGAAGCACGACTAACTGGTACTGTTTGCAGAGAAAATATAAACTACTCTACCACTACTCCACCTCTAGTACTAGTAGTATAAAAAAGATATATAGGCTGGAGCTTTAGAGCTTTCATGCTAACGGCTGCCCACTTGCTTCTCACACTATCACCCTCTCTCCAGATCTAAAAAAGACAGCCTCTCTCTCCCTCCTCACCGGTGGTCACAGATCCGCCGGGGAAGAAAAGGACGTGCAGCGTTGACGCACTCGTCGTCGGCGAGAGAGGTCACGCACTGACGACAAGGCCGTCCTCTCAGACCTAGCACCCGCGCGGGATGGCCTCCGTCCCCAAGCTCGCTGCCGTAGTGCGTGCGGAGGACGACGACCACGAGCGAAGCCACTTCCCGCCGACCCTCAAGTATGCTACCTCTTTTCGAACCATACCCTTGTTCTATTTCCCCATCTTCTACGTCGCTGCATGTGGATCTTTTTCCACTCCACCATCTTCCCAATTTCCTATCCTCTGCTCTGCTGGTCACGCAGACGAAAACCTTAATTTGCACTATTAAAGGAAACCCTACTTCATGTAGACTAATCCATGTCTGGGTTGAATAAGGAAAGGAAGGGAGACTGTACTGTCCAAGAGAGTAGGCATCGAACCCGCATCTAGGTTGAAAAGGGGAAAATCAGTAGCTAAGGAACGAGTCTCGTGTCTCTTGGTTGAAGAAGGGTAGAAAGGCATGACAACGCAATAGAGAATGACCAGGTCGATCGGTTTGTTGTCCTCACATCGGAAAAAGGTGGCTAAAGAGAACAAAAATGGGACATAATCCACATATGCTGCCTGGATATTTGTTGCTCTGGGCAACCATACCTCCCTCACCACTCTATGCGTCCGTGGAGGTACATCGTACTGGTGCGCCCACTGTCTGAATGGGTCTCCCATGCTCTTATTGCCACTTTTTTGCTGTTAGTATAACACCAGCGGTAAAGTCAACCAATGCTACTGCTAAAGTGATGCCACATTTAACTAATGCCGCACTCGGTCTAATGCCACCGATAAATTTAAGTAATGCCATTTAATGTCTCTGGATTATTTCAGGGTTAGCTGTTGATTGTGGATGTATTAAAGATTTTTCAGCTAAGGCATTCTAATGTTGTTGCACAGCTAGTATATCAACGATGAAACTTGTTACTACCTTCAGATTTTTGCACTGTTAATGCTTATAGATTACATACCTCACTTTCATGAGATAAGTCAATTTTTTTGTACAGTGTCACCAAAATGCCAAGGCATTGATGTCATTTTATTTTGGTTAAACTGCACAAAAAATTATGAAGACAAGAGGAAAGGTCAAGAGTGGGCACCTCCTCCTTTGGCTATTGTATTGATTCGTTCAATCAAATTTTTATGTTTGATCGATTATCAAGATTGGGATAGCAATTTTTCATGTTCACCCGAGTTCGAAATGATATTTACCTTGAAGGTACATGGTTTGTAATTTTTTAATACTGTCATTAGTTAATAATGCTAGTTACCTTCAGACTTTTGTATTTGGTTTAATGCTCTTGCGCAGCTAGTATACCCATGTTGAAACTTGTTACCTTTACATTTTGTATTGTTAATTCTTATACATATCTTCCAGTGCTAGAGCTTATGGAAATCTGTTCATTAAAACCATTGTACTGTACCCTGTAATAAAATAACTACTCTACTGTTGCACTAGCCACTGGATTAGTGTATATTTGTACTATTTGAATGGTGTTGCATTAGTGTATGGACATATATAAAGTGTGGCAAGCTTTTCCAGATATGTGCTCAAGAAAACTACTACCTGTTTTTCTAAATACTGGACGTTTGGGTACTTTAAATTGAACTGCGAAAACGTCTTATATTAAGGAACAGACGGTGTAGAGTTCACTCAAATTATCCCGGTAAAGCTAGTCACACCTTTGTTAAAATTAATGTTCATTATGTTATCGGAGGAGATCTGTATGTTTGTCTCTAATGCCTGTCGACTACATACCTGACATCATGATGTAATGTTAAGTCATTTCCTTTTGTACAGTGTCACTGAATTTTCAAGGCGGTGCTGGCATTTTATTTTAGTTGAACTGCACAAAATATGCTTAAAAGAAGAGGAAAGGTCAGGAATCGATCATTCTTTCAGAAAGAACTATATATGCCTTTCTGACATCAGCCGTTGTTGCCTTATTTATTCCTTCAAACAGGTGGTTAGAAACAGTCTTGCTACCTTTTCCCATTAAGAAATTGGAATGCTTATATTTGTGAGTCTATGCTTCAACTAGTGCCACTTTTATAGTAATCACACTTTCAATATCTATGCAAACAGGGATGCTCGATTTTAGTGGAACTGCACAAAAAGTCCAACTGGTTCAACATTAGGAGCATGTTTTCTTCCAAACCTTTATATCCAATTGGTGGCACTATGAGCTGTTCATTACAAAGGTACATCGTTTGCTACTCTCTTGCTACTCTTTTGTACTGTCATTACATAGTAATACTAGTGGTTTGCATGTGAATTTATTGGCAGGGTGGACCTACATTGGAGGTGCAGGACAGGATTCAATGATTGGATGCTCAATTTCGGTTGTATCGATTTCACCTCTTCCATCACTGCGAACATGGATATCCTTGGTCTGATGAAGAATAGGCGCTATATTTCTGCTCTGAACCAGCAAATCAATTCAGTATGAAATTGTCCAGGGCAAAACATGACTGTATCAAATTGTCCAGTGCAAAACATGACAGATGCTAAGCGGAAGAGACATGTTTAAACCGAAAATACAAGGTGGGGTATATGTTTACTAGCTGCTTGATATTTGTGCAGACAGAGATTTCTGCCCGTTGCTATTTGGCAAACACACAAAGTGACCGCAATTTTGGTTGAACTGCACAAGAGAATAGTATAGTCACTGCATGCAGTGCCATTTGAAAATAGACACAGAAAGATTGGATAGTCACTTCATGGACTGCAGAATAGTAGTACTATACTATTTATTGGCCAACACTAGGTGCTTTATTGCTTTGGTGTTATTATACAATGGGCATCATTTTGCCTAAGTTAAAGTTTGTATTTCGAAAATAGTCTCGCCGTGTGATCGCGAGAAGACCAAATCATATTGCAGTGGATGTTCCTCCATCATGTGTGGTTCATTCTCATGGTTCCAGCTGTTGGTGAAACCACTTACGTTTGGAAGAGGAATTGTAGACTTCACAAACAAATTTTTCTTTCAGTCTGTACTGAATGTTGGCCAAGAGAAGCATCCATGTTAGTAGGAAGAACAGATGTTTTTTCTAGATCTTTGCTTTTGGAGCTACATATTTATATATGATCTGTGGATCATTGAGATGCATTAACATGTTGATCTTATGTATGGGAATCGTACTAGTTGGTTTTGAATTTGGGCTACTAATGTGAACATATTACAATGCCAGGCCTGTGAGTCTCGTGTGAACATTTTGAACGGATCGGTTCTTACTGTTGTGCACAACATGATCCTTATTTCTGTGTTCTCAGTGTTTACAAGTTACTAATAGTTCCTTATTTCTGTTCGCTCAGTGTTTACAAGTTACTGATCGGTCACTAGCTAGCCTACTAATGCGCTCCTGGCAGTTTTAGTTCCGATGCAAGATCCGAAGTGGTATTTTTTGAATAAAAATGCCTACCTCTGAAGAAACTGACAAGCTGCTCTGAAGAAAATGCCATGCGATTCTGAAGAAACTGCCAGCAAAAACGTTCGCAAATGCCTTATCTCCCAGTGAACGTTCATCAGCTAATGCGATCGTACACGTACACCATCCGACCTACTCGATCCTACACATACATTACCCGACCTACTCGATCCTACACGGATAAATAGCGGATCACGCACGTACTACCACCTTTCCGGTTTGTAGGGCTCAACTCAAAAAACGACCTACTCGATCCTACACGAATAAATAGAGGATCACGCAGGTACTACCTCCTTTCCGGTTTGCAGGGCTTAATTCAAAAATCTAACCAACTAAGGTAGATGATGAGTGGTGGAATCATTTTTGACAAGGAGGGAGTACCTCATCTGGATGATTCGAGTGCACTGGTTTGACTGTCATGCCGGCGTGCGACCCAGCACGGATGGGACGCACCACTGACGGGACGGGACGGCACAGTCATAATTTTAGTTTTTCTCGTTTTCCACGGCAAGCTGGCGCGCTAAGCCATGCCTGCTTATGCATTGAATTCCGATGACCGCGATGACTGTCGCGTTTCCCTCGACGCGCTAGTTCGCCTACCTTCCGCCTATAATTAATGTTTCCCGGGCTTCTCCGGTTGCACCATCACCCAACTCGCCCTATCCTCATAAGCCCCCACCGGCCCGACGTCGCTCGCCACTTATCCTCGCTCTCGCCACGTCCGCCATGCCCCTGCCCGTCCACGATAGGCGACACCGGAGGCGGTCACTGCCGGAACTAGTGTTCGGTTTTTCACCGGAAGGCAGACGGAGGGAGGAGGCATTCTATCGGTCTTTAGATGGCAATGCGGACTATGAGGAGTTGTTGGAGCGCGACCACCTGGCGGAGGAGCCGCGTATTGCCGATTTGCGCCGCCAGCGGGACATGGAGCAGCAGTGCACCGACGCTCTGAGTCGCGAGCAGAGCGCCCTCAACTGGGCCGACTATGTGGAGGCCGGCGCCCGGCAAATAGCCCTAGAGGCTGTCGGGCACGCACGCGTTCGCGATGCCGATTTTTACTACCAGCTCGTCAAGTGGGTTTCCCGCTTAGAAGCCGAAGCTTCGGTGGACCACGCCGACATGGAAAGGGCCAACACGCACGAGCAACGCGCCCTATCGCACTTCTGGCAATCCGAGGCGAGGCGGAGGACGCCGGTGCCGGCGTTTAGCGTGTAGCGCAGATGGCGGCCGGCATCGTCTAGTTAGCTAAGAGTAAGTTGGTACTTGTACGCTACTACAGTATTAGTGGGAGTAGATAGTTAACTTGGCTATGATGGTTGTCAACGTGAAAGTTCAGTACTCTATACGTGGATCAGACCTGTTACTTTGCTCTGAATGTTGAACTTTCCGTTTGAACGTATGGAATGGGCTGTTATTTTTTTTAATGGGTTATATTTGTCCTCCACGGGTTTAGAGGCTGACTTGTGGGCCTACCAAGTTGACGCATGCACAATCAGGAGATGATTGTACATGGAGAGGATGACAGCAGGGACCCGCCAAGGTCATGGCAGTACGCAAGCAAGTGCCTCCTTATTTCAGGTCAATAAAAAATGGCTCCTCCTAATGGATTTCTGACATCTGGGTCCCATGCCATCAACGTATTCAACAAACGAGAGAATTGCACAACGAGCGGCTGACACCAGGGACCCAGCAGCTCGCCAGTTATTTTTGTTTTGGGTTAATTTGATAATGCCACTCCAAATCTGGCGTTTCCGAGAAATGCCACTGCAATTTCCAAACTTTGAAAATTGCCATTTCATGCCATTTCCAGTGGCATTTTTCAAAGTCTGGAGTGGCATTTTTCAAAGTTTGCAAATTGTAGTGGCATTTTCCAAAGTTTGCAAAAATTGAAGTGGCATTTTTCAAAGTTTGGAAATTGTAGTGGCATTTTTGTGAATCGCCATAATTGGAGTGGAATTTATCTAATTTGTTTTTGAGACGGAAGCAGGGTGTCAACTGGGCTGTGCGGGGCACTCTGGCCTGTCTAGACAGCCTTCTCTTTTATGTTTACCACAGACCAGCCCAGTAGTTTTTTTTTCTTTCTGAAAATAGCTAGCCCCGTTTTTTTGTGATTTGCCAAGTAAGTCACTTTTTCAGGCCTGTTGGGCTGCAAATCTTTCAAGACGAGGAGAGCTTCATTCGGCTGGCCGAAAAAATGGCCTATCAGTAATGAGAAATGGGATGTACATTTTTAAAACACATCAAACCGGCAATTAGTTTCAAATTTCTTTTTTTCATTTTGAGATTTTAAATTGCATTGATTTTTATGCATAGTTGGATTTTATATTGATATACATTTATTTTTAAAATCAGTTCGAATGTGACTCAAAAGTTCGGGATTAACAACAGTTCGGACCGCACCGAAATATGCAAAATTTCGTATAATTTTTTAACCGTGGCCGCAATATGGGCTGTAATGCTAACAAAAAGAATATGGGCTCCAAAAAACCTTAAGAATTAGCAAATGGGCTGTAAATTTAGAAATAATGGCAGATGGGATGTATGTTGTTTTCCACAGATTTGAGGCTTTCCTAAAAAAAAAGGTTGACGCACCAGCAGTGACTGTTGGATGTCCATCCAACGGCCGTCGTGCTTCTTCAATCTCTGCTCTTCTTGCTCCAGCCGCTCAAACTAGCGCCGGCGGGACTGCCTGCTCCCTCCTCCCCGCGGCCGGCTGTGCTGCCATGCAGGCCTCACCGCCCCACCGTACTCCCATCGCTGGCCTAGCCATCCCTCTACTCACCCACACCTGCTGTTATTCTCCGGCGACGGCAGATGAACCAGTAAACCCTCGTCCAGTCGTACTCCCCTCCGCGTGGGAAACAACTGCCGAGTCTTCCCTGCCTCCGTGTCGTTCCCTTCCTAGGCCTCGCCGTCGTCCATCGCCCTGGTGCTCTCGGCGCGGCCTGGTCAACGTGGTCAACGACCGACATGCATCTGAAGTGGACTATACGTGGAGAGGCTGACAGCTGGGTCCACAGCCACACGCAAGGAAATGCCTCCTTATTACGCGCAAAATAATGATTCCTCCACCTGACATCTGGGACCCACCGAAAGGGCCTCTGTATTTCGTGAAAAAAGTTACTCCTGCTGACAGCTCGGACCCACCAGCTATATCTTCGCACGCAAGGAAGTGCCTCCTTATTACGCACAAAAAAATGAATACTCCCCCTGCTAGCTGGGACTCAGTATAGTGGCAGGCTGACTTGTTGTGGCACCCCGGCTAAGAGAAACCGGAACGCCCCGTATTCCAGCCCAGAGATCGAGGAGAAGTCTCTGGAATACGGCACTGCTTGACATAGAACAAATCAGCTCTTATTACAAGAATAATAATACAAGGGCCTGATGTTACAAAGAAGCACATCAGCACTGCGATACTACACTTGCTCTATGCTAGCAGCGAAACAACTTGTAGCAGCGGAATACTTCTAGCAGCGGAACAACGACGAAAGTGGTGAACTCCACTCCACAGGGACTCTGGCTGGGACACGATCTAGCTCGCACGCACGGCAACCTCGACAAGCAATCAAGCAATCATGGCATCACCTGCAATCTGGCATGACGCGCCAGGTCAGTACATTGAATGTACTTGCAAGCTCACAACAACCATAAACAGGCAAGACAATAACGTAGCATTAACAGGTTAATTAATTAACAACTACCAAGATGAAGCAACTACTAAGCATGGTATGAAACTGATACAATACTGATAAATCACCATCTCAGATCTCCATAACCATATCTCTCTTGGCTAACCGGCCAAGCAATATACCATCTCGATCACCTCGTGATCAAAACCAAACGGTGATCATTCACAGATCACAAACGGACCAACCTTGTGGTCTTGTAACCAAACGGTGATCTTTCCGGCGATCACAACCATGACCAACACTCGGTCTCAAACGGTGATCTTTCCGGCGATCACTACATGACCAACACTTGGTCAAAAAGGGTGATCTTTCCGGCGATCACTACCATGACCAACACTTGGTCTCCAACATCATCATCAACATCCTGCCAATCTGTACTGCTCAAAACATCAACATATAAATCACCTATAAGTCATTCCGTCATGTGAGTGTTGATCGAACGGTGTGACCTAGTACGAACCCATGCCCATGACCGAGGACGCGGCTATCGATAGCTTAAACAAACACACTTTGCAGAGGTAGCGCACTTTACCCACACCACGGAACCCATGGCCTCGCACTCCCATTCGGGTGGACCAACGGTGTTCCGACAAAACCGATCTACTGCCATGACACTCTCCCGGCCACTCTGACCAACACCCCCTTTGGGTTCAGTCCTGGGTGGCCCCGTGCCTACCAAAGGCACCAATGGCCACCGTCGTGGCAAAACGGCCACCGTCGTGGCAAACAAAAACGGTCCCAAACGGGGAGAAAAGCGCGCAAAATCCAACTACGGGCACACAAGGCTTATGTCCGCCTACCTGATCAGGGTAGCGCGCGCCCATGACCTTCCCTCGTTGGAGGCACCGGCGAGAGACACGGCAATAGCATCGCATTAGGGCCTTCCCATAAAGGCAAATGTGGTTGCACTAGAGAAAGCCCGGTTTGGTGGCACCTGACCAACTTAATGACGGAACTTATCCCCAAAAATATAACTGTGATAACTGATACTCCGATATCAAATATCAAACTATAATCCACGTCATAGCAATATCCAACAAACAATTTGAGCATAATATCATCATATCAAAATACTCCAAGGATAGCATAACATTTCTATCATGATGAATCTGAAAAAAAATAACTCTACTACTCCAATAACAAGAACAAAGCTATCCAGCTAAGATCCACACGTAAACATCATCTCCGAAATTAATACTCCAAGCAACAGTAACAGAACATCGACTAGCATCATGAAAATAATCATACTAACCACTAATAATCCAAAGGCAGCATGACATCCAAAGTAATACTCCAAAATATAATAACCGATATCATCATGAAGACAATCATAATATCAACCACTAATACTCCAATGGCAACATGATACTCATCAACTACAAACATAACTCCTAGTAATGCAAACAATAGCATGGCGGCAACAAGATCAAAATAATACTCCGAGAAAATGCCATGCACAAAGTCATGTAGCTAAAGCACTATTTTAAACAAGTTCAAATAGATTAAACCATGTCACTACATTACAGTGATGCAAATGGAGGGTGTGGCTTTCCTGGGGTGGAAGAAATCACCAGGAGGAAGTACGAGAAACTCGCGGAAAGGATCGCCGGAAAAGGTACTCTCTCGGAGGGGTCTGAATAAGCGCACGGGCAAAATGGTCATTTCAGAATGTCAAAACATGGTGAAAATGGTTCCATTGGAATGGGCTCGACGAAACGAAGAAGTGGGCTTTGGATTCACCTGATTTGGAGCTACGGGTAAAAACATAGGATAGTTTTTCTGCCAGGGACCCATTTGTAAATAAAATCATCACAAACAGGCCCTTAGCCGGAAAAACTGAAAGCGCACTCCAGGAAATACGCCTTCTCCTCCGGAAAACGTATTCCTCACTGTAACAGAGAGAAAATACGCCTTCAGTAAAGGAAAGCATACTTCGGGTGAAGTAGAAGCAGAATACGCTTTCGGAAGAAGAAAACAGAATGCTTGGGAATTCGTCTCCACTTATCTGACATGGCGGGGCGGGGCCTATGCGTGTGTGGCTGACGCGCGGGACCCACGGCCAGCTGGCGGGAGAGGGCGTCGCCTCCTTCTTCTCCTCGCGCTCGCCCGACGGAGCAGAGCAGGAGCTCGTCGCTGGCGCTCGTCCCGGCTGTCTGGACCATCCCCGTCGACGCTCCGCACACCGAAGAGTTCAGGGCGACGAGGCGCCCCTGCCTGGGCCCTTCATGCTTGCCGAGGTGCACCAGAGAGAGCAGCCTTGACCGGGGCAGACAGGGCTCTACGGTCTCCGGCGAACTCGTGGCCAGAGGCCACCGGAGAAGGAATGGGGGCACTAGGATGGATCTAGGGTGGATCTAGGGTGGATCTAGGGTGGATGAGGACGCCTCTGGTGGTGCTAGAACGGAAGGAGAGAGCTCGACTCGCTCGGATTTAGGCCGGAGGAGGGCGGTGGCCATGGCGGACGAAGGACGAGCAGAGAGGCTCCGGTGCTCGGGGAAGAGGTTTGGGAGGGGTAGTGGAGTGAGGCAAAAGCGATGGTGAGGTCAAGAGGCCTCGGAGTGGGCTTATATAGGCGAGGGGAGGGGCTGCTGCGCTGGCGTCGCCGCGGACGTGTGCCCACGCTCGCGAGCTCGGAGGTAGACGACGTAGGAGGAGCAGTGGAGGTTCTCACGGCGCAGAGGAGGCCAAGGGACGCAGGGGAGAAGCGGCCGAGGAGGAAGACGACGGTCGGTGCACTATGCTCTCGTGGGCGTTCGGCTACGAGCGTTGGTGGGGAAGCGGACGGAGGGGGAGAGGGGTCCAGGGGAACGGCGACGACGTGGGCCAGTTGCTGGACATGCTCACGCGCGCGAAGCCGGCGAGGGGGAGAGGGGCCGGAGCTAGAAGACGCTCTGGGCGCGGCCAATGGCAGCAGAGTTCGCGCACTGTTGTGCCATTAACACGGTCACCGCATGCACTGGCATGTAGCGGGGGCAATGAGCTGGAACGTGTTGTCTAGTTGTAAGTTCTTCCAAGGGAGGTTTCAACTGCGGTGGTAGATCGATGAAAAGAGTTGTGGTTAAATGGTAATCATCCTCTGAAGTTTACTGCGGTAAACTTGGCCGTGCACTGGTGATCAACGAGGGAGTGATTGTGGTCAATGGAGTTGTCTGGGGTGATTAGCTACGGAAGGACTATGATCCTGGAGGTTTTGGAGCACAATGGAGCACAAACTAATATAGTTGTTGTGTAACCCCAAAATTGGTCCAGAATCAAGATTTGGATGATGCACTCACATAGTGTTATGGAATGGGATGCAACTTGGTGAATCCTCATGATATGTACATATAAAGATGTTGTAAAAAGCTCATACCAAATGGACAAGCCAAAATGGTACTTGCTTCACAAACATCATTTCTGTCCAGAAACTTGAAATAATTTTGGTGATCAAATGGCTCATTGAAATGATGCCAAATTGGGTGGAGAGATGTTTTATGGGTATAAGAATGATCTGGTAAATTTTCAGGCAAAATTAAGCAATATAAAATATACTTGCTTCAGAACCTGAAAATATTGACATAATCAAAGATTTGCTCATGTGCTCTCATAGATGATTGGATGCGGCTGAAATGGATGGAGGGGGTTAATATGAGCACATGAATGAGTGTGCAAAAGTTCAACTCATTTGGATACTCCTAGCTAGTACTTCCTTCACAAAGCCTTCTGTCTGACAGAAACTTTGAAAAATCACTGAGGAAGATTGGCTAGGCAAATAAAGTTGAACTTGTGCATGAGGCAATTATTTGGACATAAAATAATGCCCAAGGAGTTTGGGAGCAACTAGGAAAAGATAAATGACACTTCCTTCACAAAGTGCCATTCAGAACAGAAATGAAGAATAATTATTGGAGAATTATCTTTGGGCTAGGACAGGAAAGTTTAGGCATATTTGAGCAATATATGACCCAAAGAAATTATGAGAATTATTTGGGAATTTTTGGATGGACAGAAATATAGGTTGCTTCACAACCTAGGGCAGATAGGGTTATTCCTTTAATAGAGAAAAAAAAGGATATTCCCTAGAAAAAGATTTTAGGGTTTGGTCAAAGAGTGAAGTGACATGATCTTGGAAAGGTTTTGAGAATGATGAGCCACTTGGGAGGGGAAATGAGGATGATTTCCCAGGTGGCAAGGCCACAGAACCACTCCAAAAAGGAAAACAGAGCAAAACCAGTAAATCAAAAAGAAAAAGAAAAGGGCCAAAAACCAGGCTGTTACACTTGTGGGCCTACTAAGTTGACGGGGACGGATGGCTTTGTCAACTTAGTCAATATGCACGATTCTAGCTCCAGTGACCGTACGATGTCCATCCAACGGCCGTAGTGCTTCTTCAACCTCTGGTCTTCTTGCTCCAGCCGCCCAAACCAGCGCCGGTCATGCCTCGTGCTCCTGCCTCCCGTGGCCGGCTGCGATGCCGCGGAGGCCTCACCGCCCCTGCTACTCCCACTGCTGGCCAGGCCATCCCTCTACTCACCCACACCCCCTGTTATTCTGCGGCGACGGCAGCCTCACACCGTAGCGAACCAGTGAACCCTCATACTCCTCTACGAGTGGGCATCCACTGCCGCGTCTTCCCCAGCTCCGCGTCGTCCCCTTCCTAGGCCTCGCCGTCGTCCACCGCCCTGGTGCTCTCGGCGCAGCGTGGTCAACGTGGTCAAGGAACGGCTTCCATCGGACGTGGACTGTACGTGGAGAGGCTGACAGCTGGGTCCACCGCCGCAGCACGGAAGTGCCTCCTTATTACGTGCAAAATAATTATTCCTCCACCTGACAGCGGGGACCCACCGGACGGGCCACCGTATTTCGCGAAAAAAACATTCCCCCTGACTGATGGGACCCACCAGCTACATCTTCGCACGCAAGGAAGTGCGTCCGGGCAAAAAAACGATTCACCCCCCTGACTGCTGGGACCCACCAGCTACATCTTCGCACGCAAGGAAGTGCCTGACAGTCGGGACCCACCTGGTCGAAGCGTATGTAGCGTTCTCATTCTGGTCGCGAACGTGTACGTACATACTGGTCGATGTAGAGGCGCGCACGTGTCGTAGTAGAGGCGCGCACGTAGCCTGTACACGTACGTACAGCGGCCAGTGTGCAAGAAAGAAAATACGGCCACGTACGTACATACGGGCTGGGTCTCGAACGCCTACTCGGGCATACGTACGGCCAGGGCTTGTGTACATGGCTGGGTCAGAACGGAGAAACAGCGTTGTCGTCGTGTTCATGGGGAGCCAACCGGCTGGGTCGGAACGGAATGTGTCCTCGTGTTCATCGGGATGGCTTGGACGGAATAGCCGATGGAAACGAGGCCTGGCGTACCGCACAACGGAGGAAACGGACTTGTGTTCGACCGGCCACGTTCGAAACGGGATCCTGTTCATCGGGAGGGGTCTGGCGTACCGCAAAACGGAGGAAACGGACTTGTGTTGGACCTTCTACGGTCAAAACGGGGTCCTGTTGATCGGGAGGGGCGTGGCGTACCGCAAAATGGAGGAAACGGACTTATGTTGGAGCGCTACGGTCGAAACGGGGGTCCTGTTCATCGGGAGGGGTGTGGCGTAACGCAAAACGGGACTCCACGGGATACTGTTCATCTCCACCGTCGACCCCCTCCAGCCTCCATGGGCTACTGTTCATCCACCGTCGACCTCCTCCAGCCTTCACCTGCGACTGTTCATCCACGGGCTCCTGTTCATCCAGCCTCCACCGCGCGCTACTCCACCGGCTACTATTCAACTAGCCCTCTCCATGGGCTCCTATTCAACCACCCCTCCACGGGCTACTGTTCATCCAGCCCTCCACCGTCTACTGTCCATCTAGCCCTCCACGGGGTCCTGTTCATCCAGCCCCAACCGGCTCGATCGATCGGGGTCCTGTTCATCCAGAGGCAACACCACGGGGTCCTGTTCATCCACCCCCACCAGGAACTGTTCATCCAAACCCCCCAGCAACGCTCACTGTTCATCCAGAGGCAGCATCGATCGGCTTCAGTTAGCAGCAGTAGTGAAGGAATCGCTCGATCGGGTTCAGTTAACAGCCATCGATCGATCGCTCGAGTTCAGTAACGCGTAGCCTGCAGTGCAATCCCTCGGGTTCAGTTAGAGCCCAACGCCTCGCTCGGGTTCAGTTAGAGCCCAACGCCTCGCACCCACGCGCGTGCGTGTACGAGAGAAATGCGCATCGCTCGGCCCCGACCACCCACCGTAACCGGGAACACCCCGATATTTTCCTCGCCCTCGCTTCTACCACGGTTTTTTCAGTCATGGACGGCCCAAAGAATGTCATGCAGCTGCGTCTCCGGCCCGCCCAGGACGAAAAGCCCATTTTCTGTCATGATTTTTTGTCATAGAAGTAGGAGCCCACCACATCTATGATGATACCGGGTTTTGTCACAATTATCGTCATAGAAGTGTCATAAGTATGACAGGAAAAAAATTCGTTCGGCCCAAAATGTCACGGATGTGTCTTTTTTTTGTAGTGTATTAAAATAGAGAAACAAATTCAAATGGTTTAACTTCACAACAATCATGGCTGTAGATCTTATTCAAATAGAGAAACGAATTCAAATTTAGTTCATATTGAAGCGGTAGTATATACGTTTGGAATGCACTAAAACGTTCATTTGAGTAGCAGGTTGCATGCATTATACACGTAGCGAAATATTTTAATTGAACATAACATGAATTCAAAGTTTTGAATGGCATTTGTAGTGCGAATTGATTTGGTACAGTACACGGGACTAGACTCTCTTGTGTGGTGCGAATTGATTTATTTTTGTTTTTTCGTCGACAGAAGTGCGAATTGATTTGGTACAGTACACGCGCTTGCGTCTGTACTGTGTTCAAAAAGTACACATTAGGCTTGTCTGGAAATTTCAACCCGCGCCTTGTTCCCCCAAAATATTTAAGATATATCTTTGTCTCGTTGTGCTCCAAAAACTCCCTCTATCTCAACCCGCTCCTTGCTATCCCAAAATTACAACGTGCGTGAAAACTCCCACCTCCTGCGAAATCCCGACACACGAAATGCCCGTGATACCCCTGAACCGAAAGAACCGCCTAGCTCAAATCGATGGGGGTACTTTCGTAACTTACCCCACATTTCAGACAAGCGCTTCCCTAAGCCATGGTTCCCCCCTCTCATCCCATCCGCCCACACATTCGTACACCGAGGCCGCGTAAACTCGCGAAGCCCCACACCCTCCTCCGTCCGCCACCCAGCCGGAGCCTCTTCCCCGACGACATCGTCCACAGCAACACCTCGACGTCCCTCATCCACCGCATCGGATGAGGATCCGTCGTCGATCTCGCCGTCCCGCCGGTTCAGCCACCCCGTCCTCCACCTCCAAGGAGCTGCACCGATGTTCCCCTCTTCTTTCGTGCCACCTCCATTCCCACACCGTTGTCTTCACCTGCACCACCAGAAGAGCAGCATCATCACCATTTCCTCGGCCGAAGCTGAGGCCTAATCGGCGCCACCAAAGAGGTTCTACACTAATCGCCGCATTTTCTTCTTGATTCGATCTCACGATGCTGCCGGTGCTCGGTCCCGAGCCGACATGGCACGGCTCCATCCACGGTGGCGTCGCCGGCCACTTCCTCCACGGCATCACTCCCTCAGCGGCGACGTCCACATTAGTAGGACCTGCTGCTGCTTTGGCTCTCGCTCGCGCTGCTCCTCTGCTCTTGCTCTCGGTCCCCTGCCTGGTCTGCTCTTGCTCTTGCTCTTGCTCGCGCTGCTGCTCTCGCTCTTGCTCTTGCTTGTGTTGTTGCTCTACTCTTGTGCGTGTTGCTGCTGCTCTACTCTTGAGCGCGCTGCTGCTGCATGAGCAGCAGATTCTGCTCTCCCTCAAGCCCCTGCAGCTGCTACCCGAGATGCTGCTACACGACCAGCTGCCCCGGCTCTCGCACGCGCTGCTGCTCCAGGCACTGCTGCTACTGCTTTTCTGCTACTAGTAAGTTCAGTTTCGACAGTAAAATTCAGTTTCGACAGCAAAATTCAGTTTCGACAGTTAAATTTAGTTTCGATAGTTAAATTTAGTTTCGACAATTAAGTTCAAAGATGAGCGGCCGATGCATTTTACATCTAGCACTTTGTGGTTACGTATTTTACGTCATCTATTAGAGATGCTATTAGAATCCACTCAGGTTAACATTGTCTCTCTTGCCCTGCTTCAGCCTCGCCGTCGTACAACTCACCCGAGCTGCTCCAACGATGAAACCCTCCATCACAGCGGAGCAGTACCCTGGGCTCCATCTCCAGATGCCTAAGATCTTCTTCCCCTCCTCCGACAGCCAAATCAGCCGGAGCATCCTCACCGACCAACCCAATCACGCTGAGATCGACATGGCTTTGCCAAAGAGGTTGTACACTTGTTGCATCACTTTTTTACTCTACATGTTATATATATTGTCCACTGAGCACACGTAGTAACGTGAAATACGATTAGTTTCTCCTACTATATGACAAGCAGTGAGGTACCAGGCAACTTAGCTATCTGTGATGGACTCTCTTGAATGCCATCATATTTATCTCTGCGCGTTTGAGTTGTGCATTTGTAGATGGGCCTGGGAGTTGAGCTGGTAGGGCAGTGGCATGGGTCCAAAGTAGTAGAAGTAGCACAGAAACATTTTTTGAGTGTAGGCTTTTCCCTACTCATGCATGCCTACTAGAATCGCCAGTGCTTGAAAGGAAAACTGAATGAAAAACATAGGAATTGGAAAGTTTCATACGGTACTACTATTCATGCATTTGGTCAAAGCAATGGAGCAAAGGAAAACTGTAGGATTTGTTCCTTCAGTGTCTCCTTGAAAGAAAAACCATAGGAATTTTAATATCCACTTGTCCTCCTTTCCAAATTCCTATTCATGAAGCACAAGACTAAGAGATAGTAGCATAATAGCATTATAACCATACATTTTCTTGTGGTTTGACTTAATCTCACCATGCTTCTTTGCATCCTGTGATCTTCCAATTCTTGTAAACCAAACACCCAGATTGGCAGAAATCCTGTGCTTTTAAATTCTCTATTTTGCACGTGCATTTCTATCCTATTACTGTGTATTTCCTATCCCTGCATTGTTAGAATCCTCCAATTCAGACGAGCCCTTACAGAATTACTTCTCTTACAGATAGTTGTCAAAGAAAACCTTGTGTGGTTTGTCCCGCTCCTGCTGCGTCGTCGTCCACCCTAGCTCAGCTGCTCCAATGATAGAAGGGTCCAGCACAGCAGGGATCCGGCCTCCAGACTGTCTTTCTCCGCCTCAGATCTTCTTCCCCGCCGCCGGCAGCCACGACAACTGCATTACCATCATCAACCGAGCAGATGACCTCGAGGACTACACGGGTCCGCAAGAGAGGTCGCACTCTTTCGTGTCTGCTTACATTATACATCGCTTAATATTACATGCTACTTTATCGTCCTGTTCACCAATTAGACTCTAAGTCAGCTCCAAACTAATGGTCAAACTTGAGTTTTTAAATGGTTGTGTGGTACATATTGGGGCCGCAATCAATAGTATCTATTTAATATCTGGTTAATCTCTGGTGTCTACTATGAGTTTCATGTTGGGTGGGAAACAAACAGTAAAGAAGCATTATCTGCCTGCTATCATTGGTTTTGGGTCTATCCACAGGTTGCTACCATCACTCTGGATTTCTGCTATGTTTTATTCCTATGCATGTCAGTTATTGTACACAATGGAACTGAACATGTAGAGCAAAAGAGACGAGCCTTGCATGGCAATAAAATTTCATGCAGACATCGCTCCATGGTAGGTGCAAAGGCAGCCCCTCCTCCACCCATTTCGGATTGCAATCAAGAGGAAGATAACTGTTCTGAGGGGGATTCAGAAGGAGAAGACCACTCCTATTTACCCTCTGAGATCTTTGCTCTAACTTGGCATGCTGATGTTGGTAATATCATGCATATGGTGTCTTGCATTGCTTACTTTATACATCAAATATGTCATCTGCTTAGTTTAGACATGCTTTGTGTGAATTCCATCTTATTAGTTTCTTCATCGTATATGTGAATTATGCAATGCCATCTTGTTTAGCCAGGCATCATATATGTGAATTTTGCAATGCCGTCCTGCTTAGCCAGTCATCTTATATGTGAATTATATCAGGCCATCCTTTTTTCATTATGTATTACATTTGTCAACAATGTTAGTACATTCAACTACTCTTCGTGTGCATCAGCCATTTGACACGGTGATGGAAAATTCTGGAGTGAAAACAAGGTCTTCAGAGCAGACTATGCTATCTGACGAAGCGCATATCTCGCTGGTTACGGATAGCTCCTCGGAGGAGGATTTAGAGACAGATGACCAGTCTTATCCCCCCCCCCCCCGAGGTGTATGCTCTAACTTGGCAGGGTTATGTTGCTCATATCACACGTATGGTGTCTTGCATTGCTATGTCATTTGATTAGTTTAGACATGCTTTGTGTGAATGCCACATGTTTAGTGCCTAGTTACCATATATGTGAATTATGCAATGCCATCTTGTTGCAAGACATTATATATGTGAATTATGCAATGCTATCTTGTTGCAAGGCATTATATATGTGAATTATGCAATGCCATGCTGTTTAGCCAATCATCATATATGTGAATTATAGCATGCTATCCTTTTTTGTATTACATGTTCCATTTGTCGACAACGTTTGTATATTCAACTACTCTTCCTGTGCATCAGCCATTTGAAGCGGTGATGGAAGTACCTGGAGTGAAAACAAGGTATTCAGAGCAGACAATGCTACCTGCTGAAGCAGACATCTTGCTGGTTACAGATAGCTCCTCAAAGGAGGATTCATAGACTGATGACCAGTCCTATTTCCCACCTGAGGTCTATGCTCAAACTTGGCAGGGTTATATTACTCATGTAATGCATGTTGTCTTACATTGCTTAGTTTTTACATCATATATGTGATTGCCATCTGCTTACTTGCTTACTATATAAATCATATATTTGAAATATATCATGCCATCATGTTTACATAGACAGCATCTATCTGAATTATGGCATGCCAACCCATTTAATAAAGACATCATATAGTTATATCATATCATCTTGTTTAGTGTTTACAGTCATCATATTTTGAATTATGTCATTCTATCTGTGAATTATATCATGCTATCATGTTTCCACAGGCGGCATGTATGTGAATTATGGCATGCCAACCTATTTAATAAACACATTATATAGTTATATCATGTCATCCTGTTTACATAGTCATTATATTTTTGAACTATGTCTTTCCATCTCTTTTAGTTAGCCATCATATATGTGAAATGTTATCATGCTATCATGTTTAGTTAGCCATCATATATGTGAAATTGTGTCATGCTATCCTTTTTGGTTAGACAACATAAATGTGAATTATTTCATGCCCACTTTTATTCCCCACTATCCATTGCACCTGTCTATCATACAATGTATGTACATTCAATTACTTTTCTTTTTTATCAGCCATTTGAATTGGAGAGGGTGATTGCAGTATCTAAGGGAGTAACAACACGGTCTTCAGAAAAGATAGTGCTACCAGTTGATGCAGATAGAACCACGGTTGTACTTGCCCAAGAACCAGCCCCACCACACATAACCCAGACTCTCGCAGATTGTACCCCTACCCAGTTGGACAGAGAACCAGCTACACCCCTTCTAACCCCAACCCCAGCAGATAGTAACCCAGTACCAGTTGACACAGCGCTGTGTCCACCACAGAGCACCCAAACACGAGCAGTTAGTAAGGGAACTGCAGTGCCCAAAGCACGAGGACTGCCACTCTGAATCCCAACTCAACGCTTAAAGCAGAAGAAGAATTGTTCTCAGGTAAGGTTCTGTAGCTATGGTTCGTACTCCTTTGCTCTTGCATCACTGTATTTACTCATACCAACTATTTTCAAATTTGAAGGATGGAATTGAAACTCTAATGGCACAACAGGTATGTTTTAAACCTGTTTCTTTAACTGGTTTGCTGTTGTAACTTGCTCTGTGTTGATTTCAGTTTCAATTGAATAAACAGTTATGTTCTCATGGCATGCACATTACAAGTGTTGTTAATGCTCTGTAGTTTCCCACACTTATATTCTGTCTATTCTGCTTTATCTTGAACAAATATTATTTGAACTGTGTCTCTATCTTGATTTGGCAACATAAACTAGAATGATATAGACCATAAAGTGACCATGGTACATAGTTATATGTTTGTTTCATGTTGTTATCTTGTCCACTTTACTACTGAACTGATTTACCAAAATGAGTTTCATATACAACATGGTAAACTTGTGATGTGTCTGCTTGTTTCTCTTTTAGAATGCGAACAAAATATTGGAGAACAGTACCCCGTTATGCAATGGTAAAGGAAGTAATGCATATAAGGTTCAAGATAGTGAGACATCCCTGTTGGTCTCCAAGAAAGCTGATAAAAACTATCATGACGACAGTGAGACAACCCAAAAGTCCTATCTTGATGTAGTGTTCGAGTTACTGGCCACTACTGCTGGCACAAGCTCTTCGAACTCGCTGCCTGAATTAGTTCGTCTTCTTGAGTCTCAACTTCAAGTTGAAAGACATCGATCAGATGTGCTGCGACACGAAGCCGAAGGACTGAGGAAGTCCCTGCAGAATTCAGATGCATACTTTCTGGTGCAACAGCAAGCGCTGGAGGATTTAAGCGCCAAACAAGAGAAAGTTAATACGCTTGATAAGCATCTTGCCAGCATTAATGGTACCCAGGATATTGTTTCTTGAGCTCTTCTGAAGTGGTTTCAGTTCTGGACTTGTTTTGCTGCGGCATTTATTTGCACTGGTCGCCAACTTTGACAACCAGTGTATGTGATATGCTGCTTTGTTCCCTATATTTGTACTGGTGGCAAACTTTGATGCCCAGTGGATATAATATGTGTAATAGCCGTGATAGCCTAGTGTAAGTTGCTTGCTTATTTATCTCCTTGTTGTCTTGTTTATTTGTTTGCTTGTAGTCAGTGCATTTCTTTTTCCGTAGTTTCCTAGTGGCCGCAATACCCTATTTTTTAAAACTAGGCCACAATAACCATGGGCTACATATTTACTGTAGTTACCATGGGCCTCCTACGGGTCGTAGAAACAATGGGCCTTCTAAGGGCCGTAAAAACAATGGGCCTTCTACGGGCCGTAGAATCAATGGGCCTTCTACGGGCCGTAGCATCAATGGGCCTTCTACGGGCCGTATGATCGATCGGCCAAACATGGGCCAATAACATATCGCATTATGGGCCGTAAACAGGCTAGAGTTCGAATCTTCCGTTCATGGGCCGACCATAATGGGCCATCGTTAATCGGCCGTATCTGATGACGCTATGAAACAGCCCAATGGATTAACGGGCCGCAAACGGGCCGATTGTAACCCCGGGCTGAATTTGGCCCACAAGCAGAAAAGGCCAGTAATGGGCTGTAAGTAACCAAATGCTGGAAATGAGCCCAAGAATAAATGGGCCCTGAGAAGGTCGAAAGATAACACGGGTTGGAAACGGCCCAATGGAATAATGGGTCATTAATGGGTATAAAGCGGTACACTGTTCATTATGGGCCAGATTCATCACGGGTCATTAATGGGCCAAGAGTTACAAAGGGCCTCATATGGGCCGAAAGACATCATGGGCCATAGAAGGGCCAGAAGTTACAACAGGCTGGAATCATATTGGACGGCCCAGATGAAGCTACTGGGCTTAATTCTGATAGGCCGTAACGGGCCGTGAGTTAGCGGGTCGTAAATGGGCTATATACGAACAGGCCATTAACAAGCTTTCCGTGGGCCGGCCCGTTACCTTTTGACCAAGTCAAACGGGCCGGCCTTTTCACCGAAATGGGCCTCTGTTGGGCCGTGCCACGTGTCGACGTATCATAGGCGCCTTATGTCCAATAAGTGGATGACATCTGTCCCAACAGTGAGCCAACACGTGTTTCCTCCGGCCAATGAGAATTTTACACGTGGAAAATCCCCATTGGTCCGGGCTGTTAACGGGTTATCGGATCCAAAACCGGACCCAATAGCTTAACAGCGACCCGTTATGGTGGATGCCACGTGACGGTTACCCTTGACGAAAGCACTTCTATGACGCGCGATTTATCGTCATGGAAGTGGACACTTCCGTGATGATAATTTTGGTAATGTCATGGAACACTTCTACGACAGCACAGGTATGACTATCTTGATTCTGTCATAAAATCACATGGATGTACATGCATGACAGAAAACGCGACCTACTGTGACAAACACGTAGCATCATGGAAGTGTATTTTTTGTAGTGTGTGTGGGATGAACTTACGACAGGAAACGATTTCGCGTGTATAATTGAATTTTTTTGGCACTACTGTACGTATAACCGTATTTGATCGCTCGTCGGTCGCACACGACCTCATTTTGCCGAGCGCGTGTGCCAGGAGGGCATATCCCGATGGTTTCTGGGTTGTGTAGGAAGGACCCCCTGCTACCTCTTGAGCACAGCGTTGGTTTTCCCTTGAAGAGGAAAGGGTGATGCAGCAAAGTAGCGTAAGTATTTCCCTCAGTTTTTGAGAACCAAGGTATCAATTCAGTAGGAGGACACGCTCAAGTCCCTCGTACCTACACAAACAAATAAGAACCTTGCAACCAACGCGATAAAGGGGTTGTCAAGCCCTTCACGGCCACTTGCAAATGAGATCTAATAGAGATGATAAGATAATATTTTTGGTATTTTTATGATAAAGACTAAAAGTAAAGAAAGCAAAATAAACGGTGACAGAAATAGCTAGTTGACGGGAGATTAATATGATGGAAGATAGACCCGGGGGCCATAGGTTTCACTAGTGGCTTCTCTCAAGAGCATAAGTATTATGGTGGGTGAACAAATTACTATCGAGCAATTGATAGAATTGAGCATAGTTATGAGAATATCTAGGCATGATCATGTATATAGGCATCACGTCCGTGACAAGTAGACCGACTCCTGCCTGCATCTACTACTATTACTCCACACATCGACCGCTATCCAGCATGCATCTAGAGTATTAAGTTCATAAGAACAGAGTAACGCATTAAGCAAGATGACATGATGTAGAGGGATAAACTCAAGCAATATGATATAAACCCCATCTTTTTATCCTCGATGGCAACAATACAATATGTATCGTTTCCCCTACTGTCACTGGGATCGAGCACTGCAAGATTGAACCCAAAGCTAAGCACTTCTCCCATTGCAAGAAAGATCAATCTAGTAGGCCAAACCAAACCGATAATTCGAAGAGACTTGCAAAGATAACCAATCATACATAAAAGAATTCAGAGGAGATTCAAATATTGTTCATAGATAATCTTGATCCTAAACCCACAATTCATCGGATCTCGACAAACACACCGCAAAAGAAGATTACATCGAATAGGTCTCCAAGAGAATCGAGGAGAACATTGTATTGAGATCCAAAGAGAGAGAAGAAGCCATCTAGCTAATAACTATGGACCCGAAGGTCTGAAGTAAACTACTCACACATCATCGGAGAGGCTATGGTGTTGATGTAGAAGCCCTCCGTGATCAATGCCCCCTCCGGCGGAGCGCCAGAAAAGGCCCCAAGATGGGATCTCACGGGTGCAGAAGGTTGCGGCGGTGGAAATAGGGTTTCGTGGTGCTCCTGGATGTTTTCGGGGTACGTAGGTATATATGGGAGGAAGAAGTAGGTCGGTGGAGCTACGAGGGGCCCACGAGGGTGGGAGTGCGGCCGGGGGGCAGGCGCGCCTCCCTGCCTCGTGGCCTCCTTGTTGATTGCTTGATGTCCACCCCAAGTCCTCTGGATCACGTTTGTTCCAAAAATCACGTTCCCGAAGGTTTCATTCCGTTTGGACTCCGTTTGATATTCCTTTTCTGTGAAACACTGAAATAGGCAAAAAAAACAGCAATTTGGGTTGGGCCTCCGGTTAATAGGTTAGTCCCAAAAATATAATAAAAGTGTGTAGTAAAGCCCATTAAACATCCAAAACATATAATATAATAGCATGGAACAATCAAAAATTATAGATACGTTGGAGACGTATCACCCCCCTATCGTAGTCACTCACTAGGCGACAGTTCCAAATGCCATCGCGGAAAGGGGTTAAAAACCATTTATATAGCACCTCGTTGTACTAGTGGGTGTTGGTCGATGAGTGGTGCTCAGACGAATGGGTAGCCCTCTACAACAATGCCGAGGAATGGTGTGCCCAAATGGAAGGTGTGCCACACCATCAAGGCAGCGCCAACTTATATCAGTTTGGGCGAAAATGGGTATTTTGTTTGCTTCATAATTCATGCAATTCATTCTTCATGCTAGCTTGAGCCCTTTAATTACTAATTTACTATGTTCCTCTCTTTCAGGCGCAACACAATAAGGCGGAGGTGCCAGAGGTGTATGACCTCTATGCCATGGCCCATACTGCCTCGTACAAGAAGGTCAAGGCATTCTCTAAGTCTGACCTTGATCATCCAAAGAACTTCACCAACATCTCCTCCCATAACAAGCTCGTGAGGTACAGAGATGAGGGGAAGGTGAGGAAAGGGGAGGACTTTAACCTGAGCCAGGGTCCCATTGATCCAGAGCTGCTGATGATATCTGGTGGTGGGAGGTCCCATGGCTCGATAGCCATTGGAGATGGACTTATCCGTTGTCCTCGCACTCTCCCGGAGATCAAGGCGCACCAGTCGAGCTCCGCTCCTGAGATAAGGCCTCGTCAACGGCCAGTCGAGCTCGCCTTCGAGGTTAGTTATACAGACTCAGCTATCTTTCCTCCATTACATTGTGTGTGCGGCCATCGATGATTACAATGCTAACGAGGAGTGGTGTTGCAGGCTGCTCTTCAGAGAGAGAGAGAGAGAGAGAGAGAGAGAGAGAGAGAGAGAGAGATAGATAGAGATAGAACCCAGGCGCTTCTGGCGGAGAGGGACCGGCAGGCGGTAGAGAAGGAGCGGGAGTTGGAGGAGAGGACTGCTAGGATGTTGGAGGAGAGGGCACGGAATGACATGCAAAACCGGGCCATGTACGAGCTCCTCATGGTAAGTTTCTTCTACATATTAGCCAAATCATGCACTTAATGTTCGTTTCATACTAACTAGTATGACTCACTCATCAAACCAAATGTGCAGTCTGTGTGCGAGAAGACCGGTCAGACCCCTCTGCCGATGCCAGTCATTTCTCCAGGGACCACGGTGATTTTCACTTGAATGGCCATTAGTTACTAGTCTTAACATTTGAGTGTCATCATGCTAACGAGACATTGCAAATGATCTTTGGTTCAGCGTAACTCCAGACAGGCATCGCACGATCCCTCTCCAGGTGGTCCAAGCACGAGCAACCCCGATGCTTCACCTCCGTGATGAGGGTAAGTTTTCTCTAGTGTTTGGCTTAACAAATGCATAATGACCTAGACTTAGCTTTATTTCCTCCAATATGCTTACCATAATGACCTAGACTTAGCTTACGTTCCTCCAAAATAACATAATAACCTTACTTAGCTCCATAATGATCCATTTTACCTAAGTTAGCTCTAATATGATTAGTTACCTAGGTTAGCTCAATAATGATCTATACTTAGCTTACTTATGTCAAAAATGGCATAATATGCTTAGTTAACTCAAAAATGGCATAATTACCTAGGTTAGCTCAATAATGACCTATACTTAGCTTATTTAGTTCATTTTATGGTATAAGTAGCTTACTTGGCTCATAAATGGCATGATAACCTTGGTAAGCTCATAAATGTCATATAGTTAGCTTACTTACGTAAAATGGCATGATTACCTAGGTTAGCTCCAAAATGATCCATTTTGCCTAAGTTAGCTCCAAAATGATCCATTTTACCTAGGTTAGCTCCAAAATAATCCATTTTACCTAAGTTAGCTCCAAAATGATTCATTTTACCTAAGTTAGCTCCAAAATGATATATTTTACCTAAGTTAGATCACAAATGATCCATTTTACCTAAGTTAGCTCACAAATGATCAATTTTACCTAAGTTAGCTCATAAATGTCATTTCTACCTAAGTTAGCTCATAAATGTTATATACTTCTTCTTCTTCTTCTAACTTTCTTATTTCTCATTTTGCAAATTTCGTTCACTTCACAGAAGCTTGCATTGATGGAGTGCTTGTTTTCCCTTTCTGTTTTTCTTTTGTATCGATGAACTATGCATGTAAGGTTGGATGAATTATTGTAATATGTATGGTTGGATGCCTGTATGTGGAACTTGCTATGTATGGTTGGATGGAACTATGCATGTATGATGAAACTTATGTGTTGGATATCTCATATGTTTGCTGTGAAATTGCCCTGTGAAAATATATATATATATATATATATATATATATATATATATATATATATATATATCATATATTTGCTCTGAAAATGCTTGGATATAAGAAAAAACAGAAAAAAGAGGCAATGCATCCTGTGCAACCTGGGGCTGACACATTTGGTCACTTTGTCGTCTGTGGCAGACTGTAAAGGGAAGGGCATGTTTGTCGTCGGCTGGCTGACGGCAAAGCCTCCCGTTAGCCACCTAACATGGCTAACGTCTGTGGTTTGTCGTCCACCTTCTTTGTTGTCTGCCACAGACAGTAAATGGCTCTTTGTCGTCCGCTGGCAAATGACAGACGGCAAATCAGTTGTTTACCGTTACTTACTGTGTCGGGCATGTTTGCCAACCTTTGCCGTCTGCCATGGCAGACGACAAATCAGTTGATTCCTGTAGTGCTAGGTAATATGTGGACACGATTGTATTATGTATCCACATATGTTCAACCAACAAATTTGGTTAAATCTGGAAGTACCAAACAAATATTACGTTAAGTATGTCTCCTTACATGTGAGCATTATGTGCAGGTCACCCAATATGGCCGACATGCATATGTTCCCTATTTTCAATTATCAGGGCCATTAGACCCCAAAAGGTGTGAAAAATCTAACACTGGCAATTAATCAATAGTGATACAAAAGAGCTCCTTCTGGCGCCATTTAAATTTGTACCACTAAAAAAATTGGTGCACGCTCCTCTCTCTCTCTCTCTCTCTCCCTCTCTCAAATCAAGCTGGTTGAATGCCATATTGTTTTTTGAGGTGGAATGTAATATTTGCCAATTTACATTTTCTGATTCATAAAATTAAATGTATTTTTTAAATGGCATGTTAGGAAACCATCCCTTTCGGAACTCATCCCCCTCTTTATTTTCATCAAATATTTCCCTGTTAACAGTGTGTTGGTTCATAGCACTAAATGTATTATTAATGAATTTTTAGGAAACCATTTCTTCCGGAAGACTTTCCCATTTACCAAGTACGAAGGTGATTAAGGTAGCTATGTAGTTAGGTTTGCTTAGTTGGACGCCGCCCCGCGTGTTGCTGGGCGACTGTAAGCTACAAATGATTTTGTTTATCATTACTACATTTCATCGCAATACAAACATCTAATTACTGATTTTGCAGTCAATAAAAGAGACATTTTAATTGTACACACAAAAAAGGTATTCATTAGGAATGTTGGTGAATCAGTCGCAATAATTCTCATCCATCATGGTAATGTCTTGAGTACAATTGGCTTGATGTAAAAGGAAGAACCATTCGGTACCAGTGAAAAAATGATATCCAGGTTGTGGAGGCGATTGTATTATGTATCCACATATGTTCAACCAACAAATTACTTTAAATCAGGAAGTACCAAACACAATACTACCTTAAGTAGGTCTCCCTACATGTGAGGATTATGTGCAGGTTACCCAATGTGGCAGACATGCATATGTTCCCTATCTTCAACTATCAGAGTCATTACACCCTAGAAGGCGTGAAAAATCTAACACTGGCAATTATTCAATAGTGATACAAAAGAGATCCTTCTAGCGCCATTTAAATTTGTACCACTAAAAAAATTGGTGCACGATGTTTTCTCTCCCTCGCTTTCTCAAATCTAGTTGGTTGAATGCATATTCTTTTTTTAGGTGGAATGCAATATTTGCCTCTTAACATTTTTCCGATTCATAAAGTTTAATGTATTTTGTAAATGGACTGTTAGGAAACCATCCCTTTCAGAAGTATTTTCCTCTTTGTTTTCATCGAATATTTCCCTGTTAACAGTGTGCTAGTACATAGCACTAAATATTTTTAATGAATTGTCAGGAAACCATCTCTTCCGGAGGTCTTTCCTATTTACCAAGTATGGAGGTGATTAAGGTAGCTATGTAGTTAGGTTTGTTTAGTTGGACGTTGCCATGCGTGTTGCTGGGCGATTGTAAGCTACAAATGATTTTGTTTACCATTAGTACACTTCATTGCAATAATAACATCTAATGGAACTAATTTTGCAATCAATAAAAGAGACATTTTAATTGTACACACAAAAAGGTATTCATTAGGAATATTGGCGAATCAGTCGAAACAATTCTCACCCAGCATGGTAAAATCTCGAGTTCAATTGGCTTGATGTAAAAGAAAGAACCATTCACTACCGGTGAAATAAAATGATATACAGGTAATATGCGGATGCGATTGTATTATGTATCCCCATATGTTCAACTAATAAATTTGGCTAAATTTGGAAGTACCAAACAAAATAGTACCTTAAGTAGGCATCCCTACAAGTGAGGATTATGTGCAGGTCACCCAATGTGGCCGACATATATATGTTCCCTATCTTCAATTATCAGAGTCATTACAACCTAGAAGGCGTGAAAAATCTAACACTGGCAATTAATCAATAGTGATACAAAAGTGCTACTTCTGGTGCCATTTAAATTTGTACCACTAAAAAATATTGGTGCATGCTCCTCTCTCTCTCTCTCTCTCTCTCTCACACACACACACACACACACACACAAATCAAGCTAGTTGAATGCCATATTGTTTTTTGAGGTGGAATGTAATATTTGGCTTTTTACATTTTCCGATTCATAAAATTAAATATAATTTTTAAATGGCATGTTAGGAAACCATCCCTTTCGGAAGTCTTCCCCTCTTTGTTTTCATCGAATATTTCCATGTTAACAGTGTGCTGGTTCATAGCACTAAATGTATTTTTAATGAATTGTTAGGAAACCATTTCTTTCGGAGGTCTTTCCCATTTATCAAGTATGGAGGTGATTAAGGTAGCTATGTAGTTAGGTTTGCTTAGTTATACGTCGCCCCGCGTGTTGCTGGGCAACGTAAGCTACAAATGATTTTGTTTACCATTAGTACATTTCATCGCAATACAAACACCTAATGACTGATTTTGCAGTCAATAAAAGAGACATTTTAATTGTACACACAAAAAGGTATTCGTTAGGAATGTTGGTGAATCAGTCGCAATAATTATCATCCATCATGGTAATGTCTTGAGTACAATTGGCTTGATGTAAAAGGAAGAACCATTTAGTACCGATGAAAAAAATGATATGCAGGTAATATATGGAGGCGATTGTATTATGTATCCACATATGTCCAACAAACAAATTTGCCTAAATCTAGAAGTACCAAAAAATACTGCCTTAAGCAGGTCTCTCTACAAGTGAGGATTATGTGCAGGTTACCCAGTGTGTCCGACATGCATATGTTCCCTATCTTCAATTACCAGAGTCATTACACCCCAAAAGACGTGAAAAATCTAGCACTGACAATTAATCCATAGTACTACAAAAGAGCTCTTTCTACCGCCATTTAAATTTGTACCACTAAAAAAAATTTGTGCACGTTGTTCTTTCTCTCTCTCTCTCTCAAATCTACCTTGTGGAATGCCTTGTTATTTTTTGAGGTCGAATGCAATATTTGCCTCTTAACATTTTTACGATTCATAAAATAAATGTATTTTTAAATGGACTATTAGGATACCATCCCTTTCGGAAGCCTTTCCCTCTTTGTTTTCATCGAATATTTCTCTGTTAACAGTGTGTTGTTCATAGGCCTATATTTATTTTTAATGAATTGTTAGGAAACCATTTCTGGGGGGGGGGGGGGGGGGGGTCTTTCCCATTTACCAAGTATGGAGGTGATTAAGGTAGCTATGTAGTTAGGCTTAGTTGGACGTTGCCCCGTGTGTTGTTGAGCGACTGTAAGCTACAAATGATTTTTTTTACCATTAGTACACTTCATTGCAATACAAACATCTAATGGAACTGATTTTGCAATCAATAAAAGAAACATTTTAATTCGACATACAAAAAGGTATTCAGTAGGAATGTTGGCGAATTAGTCGAAATAATTCTCACCCATGATGGTAAAATCTCGAGTTCAATTGGCTTGATGTAAAAGGAAGAATCATTCACTACCGGTGAAAAAAATGATATCCACGTAATATGTGGACGCGATTGTATTATGTACCGACATATGTTCAACCAACAAATTTGGTTAAATTTGGAAGTAACAAACAAAATACTATCTTAAGTAGGTCTCCCTACATGTGAGGATTATGTGCAGCTCACCCAATATGGATGACATGCATATGTTCCCTATCTTCAATTATCATTGTCATCACACCCTAGAAGGAGTGAAAATAGTACTACAAAAGAGCTCCTTCTAGCGCCATTTAAATTTGTACCACTAAAAAAATTGGTGCATGTTCTTTTCCCTCTCTTTGAAATCTAGCTGGTTGTATGTCATTTTGTTTTTTGAGGTGGAATGCAATATTTGCCTCTTAACATTTTTTTGATTCATAAAACTAAATGTATTTTTGATGGACTTTTTGGAAACCCTCCCTTTCGGAAGTCTTTCCCTCTTTGTTTTCATCAAATATTTTCCTATTAACAGTGTGCTGGTTCATAGGACTAAATGTATTTTTAATGAATTGTTAGGAAACCATTTCTTCGGGAAGTATTTCCCATTTAACAAGTATGAAGGTGATTAAGGTAGCAATGTAGTTAGGTTTGCTTAGTTGGACGCCGCCCCGCGTGTTGCTGGCTGACTGTAAGCTACAAATGATTTTGTTTACCATTAGTATATTTCATCGCAATACAAACATCTAATGGACTGGTTTTGCAGTCAATTAAAGAGGCATTTTAATTGTACACACAAAAAGGTATTCATTAGGAATGTTGGTGAATTAGTCGAAATAATTCTCATCCAGCATGGTAAAGTCTTGAGTTCAATTGGCTTGATGTAAAAAAGAAGAACCATTCACTACCGGTGAAAAAAAATGATATCCAGGTAATATGTGGACGCAATTGTATTATGTATCCATATATGTCCAACCAACAAATTTGGTTAAATATGGAAGTAATAAAAAAAATACTACCTAAAGTAGGTCTCCCTACATGTGGAGATTACGTCCAGGTCACCCAATGTGGCCAACATGCATATGTTCCCTATCTTCAATTATCAGAGTCATTACACCCTAGAGGCCTGAAAAATCTAACACTGCAATTAACCAATAGTGATACAAAAGAGCTCTTTCTGGCGCCATTTAAATTTGTACCACTAAAAAATATCGGTGCACGCTCCTCTCTCTCTCTCTCTCTCTCAAATCAAGCTGGTTGAATGCCATATTATTTTTTGAGGTGGAATGCAATATTTGCCTCTTAATATTTTTCTGATTCATAATATTAAATGTATTTTTAAATGGGCTGTTAGGAAACCATCCTTTTCGGAAGTCTTTTCCTCTTTGTTTTCATCGAATATTTCCCTGTTAACAGTGTGCTAGTACATAGCACTAAACGTATTTTTAATGAATTGTTAGAAAAGCATCTCTTCCGGAGGTCTTTCCCATTTACCAAGTATGGAGGTGATTAAGGTAGCTATGTAGTTAGGTTTGCTTAGTTGGACGTTGCCACATGTGTTGCTGGGCGACTGTAAGCTACAAATGAATTAGTTTATCATTAGTACACTTCACTTCAATACAAACATCTAATGGAACTGATTTTGCAGTCAATAAAAGAGACATTTTAATTGTACATGCAAAAAGGTATTCAGTAGGAATGTTGGCGAATTAGTCGAAATAATTCTCACCTGGCACGGTAAAGTCTCGAGTTCAATTGGCTTGATGTAAAAAGAAAGAACCATTCACTACCAGTGGAAAAGGATAATATCCAGGTAATATGTGGATGTGATTGTATTACCTATCCACATATGTTCGGCCAACAAATTTGATTAAGGCAACGTATCAAACCAACAATCAGTGAAAATCAGGAAACTTGCAGGCTGGGGTGCTGGATCATTGACTCACGGCACAGATCAAAGGCATTTCTATTATTCCAGATTGTCCAAAATATAGCAGCTCCACCAACTGAAACTAGGGCTTCAAAATTATCGGGAAAGCTTTTGAGCCAGGGTGCAAAACATTGCTTCAGGTCAACAAGGATCCGGGCCACTCAAATTGTTTTTGCAACGGCACACCCTTGCCTATACGGTAGCGATCGACGGCAGCTGATTTGTTTCCTCTTTCATAAAACGTCCCTGCGCCGACGACGCACTGCCGTGTGCGGTGCCACCAAAAATTCGCCTATAAAAAGGGGCAGTGATAGGCGCCGGTCGACCGGCCCAAATTCGGCCGGTCAACGCGCAACCCTTAGATAGGCCCACGCGTAGCCGTTCGATGGCATCTTTCCATCGTCTTCTTCACACCCTCGCGTCGGCATGTTAAAGATCACAGAAAACGAATCCATGGCGGCCGCCCACTCTCTCATCATGTCGCGTGTTCTCTCCCTCATGCAGGTGGCAAGGCCAGCCGCCCCCGTTGCTCGCCGTCGACGCTCGCCTTCGTCAGTCGCAAACAAAAAAAAACATTTGATTCACCGACACTGGTTCCAGCAAATCTGAAGGACGGTTGTAGCAAAAAAAGACACTGGCTCCAGCAAAATTCAAAGATGATGGAAGCAAAAATTGGATGTTGGTTCCAGCAAAAACCAAACGGTGGTAGCAAAAATAATTAGGCGCTAGTTCTAGTAAACCCAAAATGATGGTAGCAACAATGGACATTGGTTTCAGCAAAAACAAAGAGCGACGTAGCAAAAAATGGACGGTGGTCTTTATATTGTACTGTAGCTCCAAGCTGGGCACTAGTTACAGCAAAGACAACCAGACGGTGGTAGCAAAAAATGGGGCTCTATCCAGCAAAATTACCGTCGCCGGTCGGCCGATCGCAACACGGCGAGTCTCGGTTCCAGCATCTCCAAGCCATGGTTGTAGCATTCCTCGCAGCCGGTCCCAGCATCTTGCGCCGCCGGATGCAGCACGCCGTGGCCGCCGCATTCGCCTCGCCGGTTGTAGCAAAACTGGAAGCCGGTTCCAGCACTGCCATTGGGATGCTCTCCGCCGCGTCGCAACTCGCGCGGTCGCCGTCGCCGGATGCGACGGGTCGCCGCAACATCGGCAGGCTCCGCAGCGCAGCTCGCGCGGTCGCCCAGCCGGCCGCGACGGGTTAGCCGCAGCATCGGTGGTCGAGCCTTGCACCTGCAGCGGCGGCGCTAAACCTGAAGGCCAGGCTGTAATCCTCCTCCTTGTGGCTACCATGGCTTGGCTTGGAGCGGTGGTCCATGCGACTGGAGAGATTCGATGGAGTGATTTTGGGGAAAGGAGGGAGAGAACGAGAGGATAGTGATAAGGTTGTGTGTGGTTAACGTGTGTGCCACGTGGCATTCTAATCCTCTCCCGTGGAACAAATCGGGGCCGCATCTTACCGATTCATCCAACGCGTCGCGCGCATCCTGCGCTATGGTTCGGCCGGCGCGCCGTGTACAAGCGTTTCCCTATAAAAAGCAGCGTTGCACCATGCTAATCCTGACTAAGCTCACGCAAACACAACGACACAACATCTCCTGGGTAGTGATTTTATAAGAACTCCCAGTTAGCAATGGCGAAGCGCCTCGCCGTCGCGCTCCTGCTGCTGGTCCTGCTCGCGTCCAGCGACGCGGGAGAGCTGAATGGGAAGCACGGTGCTGGTAGTGCCGTCGGCGAGATGAAGGCTCCGTTGCCCGACCCCGGGTTGCCGGCACCGGTTGTCGCGGGGGTACTGCCACCGGTTGCAGGGCACTCGGGGGGGCTCGGTTGCCAGGGGCACCACCGATTGTCGGGGTACTGATTCCTGGGTCCCTCCCGTTCGAAAATCCAGCACCAACAAGTCTCCATGATCATCTATGGTTCATGTGCTAGCTTACATACAAACTGAAGCTCAACTAGTTGTGGCTTTAGATCTGCAGCTGTAGCACGTACTCCCTCCGTTTTTATTTAGTTCGCATATTAGTTTTGGTCAAAGTCAAGCTTTACAAACTTTGACCAAGTTTATAAACAAAAATATTAAGATATACAATAACAAATCAACAACATTAGATTTATTATTGAATGTATTTTCACATCGTATAGATTGATTTATTATGATAAATGTCTATATTGTTTTTTATAAATTTGATCAAACTTTATGAAGTTTGACTTCAGTCAACTCTAATATGCATGCAGAGTAAATAAAAACGGAGGAGTACCGGCCAGAAGAAAATCACCGGCGTTTCGCTCAAGCGTCTGTACCAACTACTATCTTTGTCGTGTGTATTTCCTTTAACTACCATCTTTGTCGTGTGTATTTCCTTTGAGTTACACTACTATGGTGTGTGTTTCCTTTCAGTCCAGGAAAGTATGTCTTCCCTACTTCGCGTCTTCCTTGATGTGCTACATGTATCACCAACGGAATAAATAAAGGATTTGTCATTGTGCATTTATATCGCCTTCTTGGATAGACATATCAACAGGTTGCATCATCAACACTGATCAACAAATCACAAGTTGTGAAATTCGTCTGTACTTCAACACATGCTGGTATATATACACAGATAACAGAACACAGTCAAGGCAATCAAACCAATAAGAATATCACAACAACGGCAAACCAGCGGTACAGATGTAGGGTGTATGTGCACAGATCCGAAACAACGAAAACAAGGGGATCGAAATCCATGATACAGATGAAGCCTACAAGTATCTATGCGATTCAGAATGTGTTTTTACAACCTTTCCTGTTCATCAATGGCGTAGTCATTCAGATTGATTGTGGTTCTCTCTGCATCTCGCCAGGCAGTTTGGGATCAGGTTAGGTCATCCTCGTCCAAGGAATCCCCGTCGTCGCCTCCTACATCTTTCTTGATGGCCTGCAGGTCACCTGTTGGTAGCTTCCTTGCGAGCCGAATTACCTGCAGCGACCAATCACGTCAGCCCAAGTGAAGACCCAGGCACAATTGAAGAGAGATGGAATGGTCTTGTACTAGTTTGATAAGAAAATGAAAATTATCCTGAGATCACTGCTGAAGCACACAAGACTGGCACAATAGAAATGATAGAATCTGAAGAATATATACTCCATCCGTTCGAAAAAGCTTGTCCCTCAAATGGATGTATCTAGTGCAAGATACATCCATTTGAGAGACAAGCTCGGGAGGAATATTATTAGTTAAAAGGAACATTCACAATAGCATGTCTAGCCTGTGATGCCTCGGCGCTTAGTCCCCTCAGAATACTTCACCGTGTACTGGTGCTAAGTATGTCACTTAGGCAAAAAGCAGATGAGCAACGTAATTGTGGAGGAGAGAAGACTTTGGTGTCCTCAGAATAAACGAATCCAGGCACAAGGCCCTGTGTATATTTTGATCCCGTTCATATCCCCTTGTCCTTGTCCCCTTGCTACCGCTTGAGCTTGCACATAAGATCCTACAGCTAACTAGATGAACCTTAATTAGCGACAACAAACTAGGCACCTGCGCAATGGGAGTTCAGTTCCTAAGCCTCCTCACACACTAAGCACTTGCTCTAAGCACCTATGCATTAGGAGAGGCCTTAGTTCACCATTCTAAGCACATGCACCATCATCGGTCATCTTCTCATATAATCGATAGCCTTTTAACTAAGGATCTTCAAAGACATACCACATGGTCGAGGTGATTAATGGCACTTGATTGAGCAGCACGCTTGATTTCTTCAGCATCACCTTCCTCATAAGCAGACAACAGTTTCATTGCACATCGATTCTGGTCACTACTCAAGAAGCCTTGAACCCTGCAACACAGAAAAAGAGGAAAGAAAAGTGATTTAATACAACCAACATAACACAAAATATGTTACATGCCAATGCAATACCAGTCTATCACCAACACATTACTTACTCTGAGCAATCATTGTAGCATTTCTGAGCTTGTTGAAAATCATGTGCATAAAGGTAGATAATGATTGCACTCAGATAGGCCTGCACACATGGAACAACTCTGGATTAACACTTTTTTTTCAAAATCGTGGTACCTCTAGTCTTAACTGAACAAACAGAATGAATATAGTTTCATTTTGCACATGAATGTTTTAATAAGGGATAAACTTCCAAGACCAGCTAGCATGCCATTATCTGTTAAGAAACTTTTCAGTTTTCACCACATAATCTTTCTCGCTGTGAGAATTATCTTGCCCGAAAGAGGGAAAAAACAAAGTTTCAGAATGTACACTCTATTCAGCGAACACATTTTGGTGAATACCAAGGTTTCCCTAAGAAACCTTGGAAAGTACAAATTTCTGAATAGCTAAGCACATTTTGGTGTAAATATTACCTTGCATTGGCTGTTGACGGCATTGCACTTATCAGCAGCTGAACCAAGTCTTAAATGGAATGCAGCGGCATCCGAGTACCTGTCAGAGATGGCCAAATATGAAATGACACATAAATCAGTACATAAACACGATTGCTAAAAATGCCAAGTGATGTATATGTGCATAAATGTCAGAAAAAGATCAAGGACATCGTGTGAACTGAAGAATCCAACGATAAATAAGGATGCCACTACAACTTCAAGAACATTTTAATCCACAAGTACATTCAGCAAACAGAACCATCAAAAGGTATGAGTGCAATAAGCTCTAATAATTCTAAGCAAAGCAATTGTTCGGGGAAGGAGAAAAAAAATGACCAAAACAAATAGGCAGGCACATACACAAAAAAGGGCCTCCTGTGAATCTACTGAATAAAGGCGTGCAAGAAGGGAGCTGGGTTTGTTCCAAAAAAAAGAGACTCAATCAAAACATACACAAATCCTAGAATAAGGATGTAAAAGCTCGTGGAATATAGGATCAACCAGTTCGGATTATTTTAGTAAGCAAATGTAAGCCCTTGCCGATTTCCATAAGTCTCTGCCTGCTTCTTTATGTTTGATGAACAAAACAGCATTCTTAGTTAAAGCAAAAATTGCAAGATAGACCAAAAGACTGGGAATTAATCCCCAAGTACCAGAAAGGACTGTAGGAACCGAAATTGGTAAAGATACCACCTATCATTGCCCACCATTTGGTGCGCGTGTAGCTTACTCCAATTCTGTTGGTGTTTACTGGGGAGTACTTATTCGAGTAGATATTGTATTACTCCCCTAGTGTTGCTCTCAAAGTTTTGGGATCTAGACTCCTTTTCTAAAATGTGCTTGCTCCAAAAGTAACAGCAAAGAACATACGAGTAAATGAATTCAAGAAAATCATGCATGACACATGACATGCCATGGATTTGTAAGAGGACATGCAAAAATGTAGTCTAATTCTGTGCAATCTTACTTCTCAAGCTTCACATATAAACTTGCAGCAGCACGGTACAAGTCAAAAGCCATCTGCTCCTTTCCATCTTCTTCTAGAAGTGTGCAAGCGTCATCATACAATTTAGTTGCTTCTTCTGGAGCTTTATCTTCCAAGGCACTGATATTATAATGATTAGACACATGAGCCTCGGAACGAATGATGATCGGATTGCTTTTGAATTACCTGGCACCCTTTGCAAGAGCATCAGAGGCAGGTTGTGATCTTCCACATTCACGGTAAAATTCTGATGCTCTGCGATAAAAGTCCGAAACTTCATTCCATAGTCCAAGCTCCTTTGCTAAAGCACCAGCATTTTCCATATGCTTAGCAGCATCCCACGGTCTAGGGAATTAGTCAAGGGTAAATTAGGTGATTGTTCAACGATGTGACAGCACAACAGAGAACAGACATAGATAAATTTTGAAGGATACGATGAGATCATTTCTTGTCCTTTTGAAGCCTTCTCAAATGCATCCTTTGCTTTCTCATTGTCCTTTCTGAATCTATAAGCAATTGCTTTAAAGTGGAGATGAAATTTCATTACATACAACGCAGGGGAGCAAACAGTGAAAGAGAATATACGAATATGGCGACAGCATACAAAGTCACTGACCAGCTTGTTCGTACAAGGCGGTAGCACTCTTCCAATCAGCATTCCATCTTGTAAAGCTCAGTTTGGTTCTGCAAAAGAATATATTAGGAAAAAGATTGTCCATATTCATTTAGCACATTAATGGATGCAAAAAGGAATTTCTTTAAATGAAATTGATTTGATACAGTAACATCAGTAAAAATACGAAAATCTGCATACTTAGCAAACACTCACGCGTTAAAAGTTAAAACAAACAGGTGGCAATGTAAATATATCGTCTAATAAGTATCTGAAATTCAGGCAATTGGGGGAAAAAACTTCTGAAAATAATTCCAATTACCATTAAGCATTAAGCAAATTTGTTTGCACTGGGGGGGGGGGGGGGGCAATCTCAAGTTATGTTTTGCATGTATAAACTATGTTGCGAAGAGACTATCATTTTTAAATAAACTGGTGAGCGTTTGAGAAACTACGAAGAACAAGAGGTTCACTTCTATGCAAGGCAATGTCCTCTTGTTCCCCGCAAGAAAAAAAGTGCTGTTGTTCTCATCTGCTATTACAATCGAAGTGGAGAATAGCCCAAGTTAAATTTCTGAATGTGCCGCATTAGTTAGTGCAGTGGATTTGGCACCACAAATTCCCCAACGGCCAATGTGCTAACATGCCCAACATGCTACACCACTCAAAGCATAACCACAGTAAGAAGCAACAGACTGACACAAGAATTAGTACGCCTACGCCCATGCCTGCTGCCGCTGGTATTTCAATGGCTAATCAGATACGAACATATGATCAGGGAGACAGAGTCTACTTGTGTTTCCCTATGACGCGCAGGTTGGATGTAAACAAAATTGCAGCAAAACAAAGAACAGGCGTGCAGCCTGCTCACATTGCTTGACTTTTTTCCTGCAAGATTATTGCATCTGCTCCAAGTTAATGATCCCTTTCAGGCAAGAATGGCTAGGAAATCCCCTAGCATTTGGGGCCAGTTATCTGAATCATACTACCCCAAAGCTTACCTACTACATCCACCAACCACTTGGAGATCGCCAAGATCCTAAAATCAGCGCCACATATATTTTCATTAAAGAAATCGCTAGCTCCGCCTCACCTAAGATCAGGCACAGATCCAGGACTCCCCGATCCTTGATCGGGAAAGAAAAACTCTACTGAAGAAACGCGAACCGATAGGTTCTAATTCGACTAGTTTGCCTTCAAGGCCGCGATCAGACGGCGCGCGCATCGGAAGGAGCAAGGGGGAATCCAGGTGTGGGGGGAGGGGGGAAGAGATAAAGGAGAGGGGGAGAGGGGACTTGCAGTTTGTCGGCCTTGGCCATGAGCTTCTCCGGGTCGGCAGACGAGCTGGCCATGGCGGAGAGAGACCACCGTCTTCTTCCTCTCCGCTGCTGCTCCTCGCAGATTCTCTCGGGTCGACGACGGCTGGGCTGGGTTGGGTTGAGTTGAGCTGCCGAGCTGCCGTTCGGAGGGAGGAAGGGATCCGGTTCCTCTCTGAGATCCGTGCAGCGTCAGTTCATCCCGTCGCCGTGACAGACGAGTGTCGAACAGCTGGAAGAAAAAACAAATCAATGACGTCGAAGCAGTGTGACCGGGGGCCCAATCCTTGTAATGAGGCCGACTCACTAGAAAGCAGAAACGATACGTTTATTGTCACAGCCCAACAATCCAGGGCCCTAACCAACGGCCCAGAATTCCAATGAAGTTGGATTTGGTTCGCATTTTACAATTACAAAGTTGGATTTATATCCCTCAAACAAAAAGTTGGATTTATGACGATGTTTGGTTGGCCATTACAAAGAGACCTTCAAAATAAGATCAATCTTGATACATTTTTAACATGATCAAAATTTTAAGCTACGAAATAATGCGAAACATCTATGAAATTGTTTTCGTTATGTTTTGCTTACCTCCACACTTGTTCCGAACATGTAGTATCATTTTCTTAGACTTTTTAAATGTTAGACATGGGTTTCACCAATTTTTGGATGATGCCACTAATCTGCCTAAAAACACTTTTATTTTGCACACGTTTCGTGGTAGTTTAAATATGACTCTACTACACAATTGTTTCGCCATGTCCCGCGTGTTTTAATATTTTTTACTTTCACACATGTCTCGTTGAGTTTTGTGTCTGTTTCAAAATACCACAATAAATTTTAGAGATGTTTCAACTATGCGTGGAAATTGAAAAGAAACATTCAAAACACATTATGTGTTTCTTTATGATTATCTATGATTTTAAGCTTTGGTCGCTTACGTTTAAAGAACCTATAAAGTTGCAGCCATGTCTTGGCAGGACTATCTCTTCTCACACATTGGCGTGATCACGTAATTCTCAGCCTTGTGCTGGCTTTGAGTAATATTTACAGGTGGGAACCTTTTTCTCCCTATGATTCCTCAAAGAAAATTCAATGTTTGGCTTGTTTTGGGTAGCTCGTTGTAGTACGCATAATAGAAAAAAATCTACTATTAAAGGGAGTTGATAGCGTCGCCTCCATCTTTCATCAGGGTTTTTCCTCCCATATTTTTCCTTTTCATTTTGGTTTCCTGTTGGGTTTTTTGGTAACCTCAATCGATGTCGCACAAATGCCTACTATTAAAGGGGAGTTTGGTAGTGTCGCCTCCACTTCTCTTTCGATATTTTTCCCGAACCTATGCCACATAAATCTCTACTATTAAAGGGGAGTTGGTAGTGTTGCCTTCATCTCCCATCCAGTTTTTTCCTGGAAGTTCCCCTTCCCCTTCCCCTTTGATTTCCTGTTGGTTTTTTTATATAACCTCAACAAATGCCGCACAAAAAAAACAAACATAAATATATTAACTTGGAATAACCTAAAACAAATCGATACTTTTCCAAAACCACGTGCTAACTCATTCAAATCAATCTTACCAACATCTCAACTAAATAAAAAAATTCCTTATCTTTTCCTACCCATACTCCCATCAAATTAAATGTTATGAAAATTGATTTAAGGTATATACCAGACAAGATTGATGTTAGGGCTTTTATCATTTATTCCACTAGTTGTGTCTCGCTCCTCAGTTTTTTCATTACAAATTACAACTGCTCAAAAATGACATCAAACTGTTAGATGCTTGCTTCAAAATGCCCTTAGATACCTCAAAAACACCATCGTTCCATTAGATGTTTACTCAAAAATGTCATTAGACACTATTACTATCAGGTCAAACCTGTTGACCATATTGACAGCATATGAGAGAGAAATAATACAAAAAAAATTGTGCGCGGTAAGGGCATCTCCAATGCCGGCCTCCAAAACGGGCATCATATTTGTCCACAGACAGTGATATGGGGGCGGCCATCCAAACTTGCCTCGTAAATATTTGCCTTTGTTTTTTAGGCCCGTGAGCTCAAAATAATATAATATTAAATCTATGACAAGAGAAAATATTCGAATGCGGCAGTAGTTCTAATTTAAGTATTACAATCAAACTAAGTTTTCAAATAAAATAGTTTAAACTAGAATTCAACTCGCGCATATGTTCTACTTGTCCCCTTTAACAATCCATGGATGCCCAGTCAAATCTCCCTTGAGCTGCTCATGAGTTGCTCGATGCTAAATTTGTGGATGCATTTGAACAAACTCATAAAACGTAGCCAGATTCTGATGTGGAAGTTGGATAGGATCAACTAGATTCTCAAATCCAGACCTCTTGTAGCATCTTCACCCTCATCCCTCACGGTCATATTGTGCATGATCACGCAACATGTCATCATCTCTCACAAGGTCTTTGCATCACATTGTTTAGTTGGTCCACGAAAAACTGCAAAACGGGCTTGGAGCACTCCAAATGACCTCTCCACATCCACTCTAACTCCAGAGGTACTCGTCCCACAAATCTGGGGTCGTGCCATATGAAAGAATTTGCAATGCAGCCTTGCATTTCTGGTTACCAGAGAATCCAATCCTTCCTATGGCATCGTTCGTTAAGATGAAGTAGTTATCATGAGACCGGACGCCGTGCACTATAGAGGCGACCGAAGACATTTTTCGCATCCAAAAGCGGAGGCAAAAATTGTCCATCAATAGGGTATCGAGGGCAAAGTAATCATATATCAACGTCAATCGCCCCCGTGCCATGTTCCAATTCAGCACTCCATGATCCTTGAGCGATCCCTTGAAATTGAGAACATGCTCTTCCGCATCCTCCGCGCTCACAAGAACCGCCCACATCATTGTTGTTTCATCCTCATAATCCTCCTCGTCGCACGAGTTTGTCGGATGACTCAACGCATTGCTTGTACATGTACTCCATGCCTTAATTCATTGCTTCAAGTTTCAAAGAAGGGACAAAAAATAGCACTAGGCTTTCACCAAACACTTGTCGGGCGTGTGACCCCCTTTGGATCAGATGGTACCTGCACGGCAGGTAGAGGAGAGGTGTGGACCGGCGGCGTAGGCAAACTGACCTCGCGACCGACTGGAGCAGTGGACATTGCACAACTCCGGGAAGGGCTTGGTGGGCAACCAAGGTGGTAGAGCGGCGACATCGGCAAGGGAGGAAGTGGATGAAGAGAAAGAGTGAAGAGATGGAGACTTGAGGTTCGGATGGGGTTTTTGGTGGGTCAGGGGTGTCGGAGTCCTATGTGGCGGGCGGTCCAGCCTCCCGCAAAGCTCCCCTAGTTTGCTTCCGGTTTACGAAAAAATGGACAAGCGGACTAGTCGGTGGACCGGTGCGGGACGACGCTAGATGGCAAACTGCTTCCGAACGACATGGTCCGGATGTATGTGGGCGATTCAAGGGTCCGCTTTGAAGATGCCCTAAATTCAAACTTGGAATCTCAAGTGACTACTTTTCACTTGATCTAGCTAAATTTATGTTTACATTTGAGCTTGAAGTCTTTATAGAGCGGCCCTATTTATCGCTTGCCTAGGCTGATCCAGTAGCGTATAGAACTAAGATTATTTTTCATGTCAGCTTGAGTAGGGTACCATATCTCCTGAAGCGATTTTCCTCATGTGCGTTTTCTACCTGTTTTTTTAATTTAGTTTTATTTTTCTATTTTTTTACATTTTATTTCTTTTAAACTTTAACATTTGTTTTCTCCTCTTCAAGAAAAGTGTCCAATGCAATTAAAAAAATATTTTTTTGATTTTTTACGTGTCTTTGGAAAATGCTCAGTGCATATTAAAATTTCCAAAGTAATTCTTACATTTTAAAAACACTTCAAATATTTGTAAATACAGGCTGAACTTTTTTTATATAAAAACCATGTAATTAATAATATTTTTCAGTACACATTAAATATTCTCTAAAACTATAATGACTATTTTCCAAAATACACATTATCATCTTTTTGATAATTATGCATTTAAATACAATGTGGATACACAATAATTATGCTCCCTCGCAACCCGTGGCGTGGTGCGTATCCCTGCTGCACTGTCGCAGAGCAAATGTTACTTGCTTGCAGATGAAAATATCATGTATAATAATAATTCAAACATAAATATTACATCCGATATAAGCGGATGTTCAACAAGTTTTTTAAATTCATTGATAGAAATTCAACGTTACTCGAGTCCAACAATGCAACAATATTCACAAATATTGGTCATCCAGATGTTGTGCCCCTTGAGCTCCATCTGACCATGTATGAACGTGAATGGCATGCTCTCCGTTCTGTAGTACAATAAGGTAACACACCTGGGCTATACAACCTGATGATTATGAAGTTGCAACATTAAGTGAATCAATGAATTGACCAACATGTGAAGCTACAGGAAGCAAAACTTACGTACTCATGATTGATGCGGCCAGTGGTCATCTTCTCTTCACTTGTGCAATTGCATTGTAGTACTTCATGATGAAATTTGAGATGGTGCTCCACCGATGTGCTAGCGATCTCACATTGCGGTTATGGATCACATGCAAGTTGTAAGGCACGAAGTGCTTTTGCTCATGAAACCAAGATTACGCATTTAGCCAAAGCACTGCAACCCTTGCTTCATGCCTACATAGTCTACACTTTTGGCCAACCACACATCATTTAATAACTCATCGTGGATCACCAAGTACCCGTCATCGTGATTGCTCCAAAGAGACAATGAAAACGTAAAACAAAAGCTCAATGGAATTTGTCTGAACACTTGTCATACCTGGTGTCTAGCATGGACGATGTCGGCAGGGGCGGACGATACTTGACTACAAATGAATCCGGGGTGGACGGTACCGTAGTCGAAGGAGGATATGCGCGTGGCGGGAAGGAGGGGGGGGGGGGCGCTCCGGCAAGGTCTAGACGTTGTCCGGAGTGGTACAACGATGTTGGATTAGGAGGGTACAGATGCAGAGTAAGGAAAAAAGACAGTGATAGAAAAGTGGTCCGAAAAAGAGGATTTGAGTGCATCAAAGGTGTCGGAGTGCTACGTGAAAGAGGTCCGGGCTCCCGCCAACCTCTCCGGTCTGTGACGGTTTTACAGGAATTGAACACGCAAACGCGTCCGTAGACATGAACACCTTGTTGAAAGACAAAAAATGGTCGGACTTCTTGATCCGGACGTTTGCGGGGCGATATTGGAGCTTCAGGCCGGTCGAGCATCCACGAATCGGAGGACAAAACTCCCGATCGACACCACGTCGCACGTCGATGGAGGTACGTAAGGTACGTGCTTTACCAGCCTAGCTACGGTTTTTTGTTTCATTCATTCATCAAGCTTTTTCAGGGGACCCGACGCGATGGACTCTGCAGGCCACGCGCGCCCTGGCCCTGCACACAGTTCACGCCATGGACCTGCCCTGTACGCCCTGCACGCGTGCGATGTCTGGATGGATGCCGCCCACGCGCCGCGCCCAGAAGCCTGGCGAACGAGGTGGGCTCACGGAACATGCATGCCGGCACGCACACGTACGCAGCAGCACTGTGCAACCATACCACACATGCGCCGCGACTGTGTGCAGCCTGTGCAGCTACCTAGATGCTACCCCATGCTAGCTACACGTCCTACTCCCATAGGCCTCGAGTCTCGACCTGATTCTCGCTGCATCGAACGATCTGGGCCTGGGCGGCCTACGAAAGCAAAGCAGCAGAATGGAGGTGACTGGCGCCTTTGTTCCCTAGCTCGCTCGCGCGCTCGCTGCGGCTTCCATGCCCGCCAGCCAGGCCGGCCGGCATGGGCGCTCCTTGGACGGCGCCTCGTCCATCGATCCATCCATCCGGTCATGGCCGGTCGTTTGAAGATTCGATCATGCGATTGCGGTATTTTACTCCCTTCTATGCTATGACGCACCCAGCCGCGCTGCGCTGCCCGTGTTCTGCGGGGAAGAAGATGCATGGGCTTCTGGCTCTGATTCCGAGGGCTGGTTCCATAAACAACACGCTCGGCTCGATCATGCATGGGCTGCTGGTTAGCTTCCTCCTCCATCACTTGCTGCTTACAATTTGCTAGCCAATCTGTTTCAAAAAATAATTTGCTAGTCACATCACATTCCATGTCACACTGAATCCTAATTTCGATGCACATGAGCAGCCAATAGAGAATCCAGGCCAGATATTATTGAGCAATTAATCATGTACATGTACATTTTTTTTTTGAACGGTCACCGGGGGGAGAGCTTCCCCACCTGAATATATTACCACTCAAAGGGTTCAGGGGAATACAGGCAAGTTATTGTTACAAGTTCAGCTGGAGGGAATTGCAGAGGAGAGAAAATTTAGCCACTGTCTAGCCGAAGCCCTGTCCTCATTTTTTTTTAACCGGAAAACCCAGAGAGAGAAGTCTGCTACAATATTTCTTAGCGTTAATCTGTGAGAGTGGTCCTCGTTCCTGAACACGAGAGCATTTCTTGAGTCCCAGAGCTTCCAAGTTATGGTGAGGGCCACCGATGGCCAGATGTTGGGGTTGAGGCCCTGAATCGGTGGGTGTTGGTGAAGAGCAGTGAGAGATGTCGGAGCAGACAGGCCCATGCTGGACCAAACTTGTGTAGCATAGGAGCAGGTGGAGATGAGGTGAAGAGCATCCTCATATGGGTCTTGACATCGAGGGCACACCGCGGATTGAGCCACATTTTTGTGAAACATGTTGGCCTTCGTATTTAGCCGATCGCGGAGGAGAAGCCAAGCGAAAATCTTGACTTTGATCGGAACCTTAGAGGCCCAAACAAAATCATGGTGGGGATCGAAGGAGTCATCAGCAACAATGGAAGAGTAAGCGTGCTTGGCAGAGAAAGCAAGCCCATGCGTGAGGGACCGCTCGTCTGGAAATCCTGCAACAACAACAACAGACAGTCCAACTCTCGAGCAGCAGCATTAGTAAGACGGTTCCGCAGGTTCGATAATAAGCTGGTTTGCCAAACTGTAGCCACTAGAACCTTGTTATAATATGTGTTGTCTCGGTAGTTTGATGCTTCCGGGGTGCTCCCCCGCCCGACATTGCTACAGATTATCTATGGTGGATGTTGTGTTTTGCTGCCTCGGTAGTGTTTCACGATGTGTGCACTTGATGTTGCATTTTCTACTCTAGTTTGTTTTCATGCTTTTTTTATTTATTCTCTTCTTTTTTAGTCCGTGTACTTTTGGTTCGCCCGAACCCATCTTCTAGTATCAGCCATTGATCAATCACCTAGTTTCATAAGGCATTGATCAGTTACATTACATGTCATAATTTCATTAGATATCTCATCATTTGTTATTGCCCCTTAAACCCCTTCGGCTCCGCAAACTCCTGCATATATACTTTTCTTTGGCGAACCATGCATGCTACACATAAACCCATACGACATTGCTACTACCTAATACCTAGAGAAGAAATGACACCCATATCTCTCCGGGTATTTTGCACAAGCTGGCGAGTGCTCTAAAGAATTCATGCTGACGAACCCTTGTATTGCAAGCCCATTTGAGCCATGCCCTAGCAAGGCCGTAGATGAAATGATTGACCACATGGGCTCCCTACAAAATTGCAAACATCCCATCAGAGACCCCGATGCACCTAACGATTACTCCATACCGACGGACCAAGTGACCAGAAATTCCACACGGCCGGTGGAAAAAGATGAGGAGATGTCGACACGCACAGTGCTCACTCGCCACTAGCCACTCGATCAGTCGTTGCCATGACGCAAAAGCTTATAAAATCAGATGCCACAAGACCATAAATACCATGCCGGCCTGGACCAAAGGTTGGTGCAGGGTCGAAGAGACCATCAACCAGGTCGCCTGACCATGAAAGGGTCTCTGAGTCTCCATCCTCTCTAGCCTGCCTAGGGCTGGACCAGTTTGGCACTGCTAGATATTAGCTAGCTAGCATCGGTTCATAAGGGGGTGTGAAGGCCAGAGGGAGCCCAGGCCAGCAAGGAGACCTCAGATACCAAGAAGAACGGTATGCATGGCTGGCTGAAAGCTTTTGTTCTTAGCTACTCTTCGTTCGTAGATCTTGTTCGATTGTTTCTTTATACCTAGCTGGTGGCAGGAAGGTGAAGAAGCTCATCAAGATCGCTGATGGAAGACGGCAGGGCTTTGAGGAGGATGTCTATCCCTACCCGCAGAAGCAGATCTGCCGATTTCCACAATTTTTCAGAAAGGGTAGGTTGTTGTCATGCATGCATATCGACGGATCACACATCGCCGGAGCCGATGCCACTAATTAGCATTTCGAGTTCCTGAGCTTGATTTCTGTTTGGGTTATTTGTAGAGGAGACGGGATAAGATCAACGAGAAGCTCAAGGCACTGCAAGAGCTACTTCCAAACTGCACCAAGGTCCACGTAATGAACATGCCCCATCTTAAGGATCTTCTAGCATAGTATATATTTCTCCTCTCTTGCTGACCGAGCAATTCCCCTGACATGTGCTCTCCTTACTGATTTAGACGGACAAGGTGTCGATGCTAGACGAAGCGATCGACTACCTGAAATCGCTCCAGCTGCAACTCCAGGTATTTTTAAAAACTGGAGCCCCATCATATACCATATGATCGAGTTTATTATGCATCATGTTTTTTTATATGCTATATCTATTCTTCTGCTTCATGTGCATGGCTAGCTAGCCTGTCAAAATTAATTCAGATCTTCTCTCAAAATTAATAATTCAAATCTGCATGATCGAAATGCATGCATGCGCCAAGTTAAATTTTAATCTCAAGATGCAATGAAGATCAACTAGAAATTACTAGTACGTATTATGCTGGTTGGTCATGTCATGCATGAACATGTGTACAGATGCTAGTGATGGGGAAAGGGATGGCGCCTGTGGTGCCTCCGGAGCTGCAGCAGTACATGCACTACATCACCACGGATCCCGCTGCCCAGTTGATGCAGATGCCTCCCTCGGAGCCGCCGCAGCCGTTCCAGATCACGCACGCCAACCCACCGCAGCGGGAGTCGGATTTCCTCAGCCAGATGCAGAACCACCTGCACCCCTCCGACCAGCCTCAGATCAACTTCCTCAGGCCGCCTAAACTGCAGCTCTACACCCCGGTATGTGTATATGTGCTCCCTGAATATACATGTTTTATGCTGATTGATTCATGCTTATGTCAATTGTTAAGTACAGTAATCGGAAAGTTGAATGGCATTACTACTCATAGTCATAATGCATGACTGGCTGATGAGAGGAATTATTATCCATTGATCCGTAATGCATTCATGCAGGAACAGAGGGGAGTTGTAGGCAGCAGCAGTGGGCACAACGGCGGCTGGATCCCGGAGAGGAATTCCTCCTACAACTTTATGGAGTGATGAGCATCGTCTGCGTGAGCCACTGATGAAGAGATCAATTGTAAGCAGTTTGCTAGCTAGTCTGAGAGATTGTTTCTCGTCTATGAGAAGTACCCAAGGGGAGTGATGAATGTGATGTACGTAGTTAACTTGCTAGATGTGTTTAATTTCATCAAATAAAAGAGGCTGTGTGATCTTGCTTGCTCCGAGCTTTCCTCATCTCCGGCATCTTGCCTGCGTGCATGATTGGGCTAATTAACAGAGCTTTTTTATGTGTTATAACCTCTATGAGCAAACATGGCTATCACAGGCAGGGATAGCATGCAATCGTTGCATTTTTTGATCCAATTAATCTTCAGCAAGGAGATGAGAGTTATCAGGAGACATGCTTCTCTGCAACCTAACATGCTTTTGCCGGGAATTCAAAAGACACATCACACATGCATCTACATCTGAGACTGTAGAGTCACAATTCAAAGCCAGCATGTGCATTCGTGTGCTTTGCGTTCATGGACTAGATACTAGATAGCATACTTTTGTATGCATCCAAGGATTGACCCCACAATTTCACCGAATCTTTCAGCTTCCATTCTTCTGCAAGCCTGCGGGTACAGGTATGTTGCAGCGCTAAAGTTGAGGGTCATGTAAGCAGAACCTTTGGCACCACTCCAGGCCCATGCCGTCAGGTAGCATGGGCAAGATTGATACCAGTGTACTGTTCCAGGCCCAAATATGTCAGCACTAATGTTGTATGCTCCTGCTATTTATTGGCCGTAGCTTCAAAAGAAAAAAAAGTAAGTCGGTTCTAGTTGCACATTTTTTTCTTTGAAAACTTAAATATGCAACTTCAGTAAAGAAAACGGATTTGCTTCTTGGCAGCTTAGCATTGCAATTTCTCGGTTGGCCAACAAAACCGGTCGATCTGAGCTAGAAGTGCATGCATTTTTTTTTCTAGAGTGTCGATCTTGCTTTATTAATTCATTGATGAAAGTACACTAGATAGTAATAATTGAAATGAACATTCACAACGAATATCCTCGATAAAACCAAAAGAGCTCCATCAATTATCTTCAGAGTCAACGTTACTAGATCAGCCCTTCGTATTGTTCATCCATGTATGTGGTGACCAAAACTACAGATAACCAAGCATGCAATCGTTATGGATTTTGAAAAAGCCACATGATTTGCCCGCCCCAAGAGGTTGGAACATAATATAAGGTTGTCGAACGCACTATGGCCAAGGACATGATTTTTCATATGAAAAACTTCTTCATCCGAGTTCGTATGCAAAAGTTATGCCCATTTTACAAATTCCAGAGAGATTTTGCAAATAAAGTCAAAATTCATATTTGTTAATTTTCGCAACAACTAGACCACATATCACATGGGAAACTTATTATTTTTTATTTTTTTTGACATTTTCATCATTTTCTTTTCTTTTTTCTAAAACTGAAAAGGCGGTCGGGGGGTGTAGAGTTTGAAAATGGGACCTTTAGTACCGGTTCGTGCCATGAACCGGTACTAATGCCTCAAAGCCCATTAGTACCAGTTGGTGCCACCAACCGGGACTAATGGCATCGTACCCTTTAGTCCCGGTTCGTGGCACCAACCGGGACTATAGGGCACAGGTGAACCGGGACTACTGCCTTAGCCGCACGAACCGGGACTAATGCGTGACTGAACCGGGACTAATGTGAATACTGCCCTGTGACCAAAGCCCTGTTTTCTACTAGTGCTTCGCACGTCATCCGGACGTTTGCGGGGCGATATTGGAGCTTCAGGCCGGTCGAGCATCCACGAATCGGAGGACAAAACTCCCGATCGACACCACGTCGCACGTCGATGGAGGTACGTAAGGTACGTGCTTTACCAGCCTAGCTACGGTTTTTTGTTTCATTCATTCATCAAGCTTTTTCAGGGGACCCGACGCGATGGACTCTGCAGGCCACGCGCGCCCTGGCCCTGCACACAGTTCACGCCATGGACCTGCCCTGTACGCCCTGCACGCGTGCGATGTCTGGATGGATGCCGCCCACGCGCCGCGCCCAGAAGCCTGGCGAACGAGGTGGGCTCACGGAACATGCATGCCGGCACGCACACGTACGCAGCAGCACTGTGCAACCATACCACACATGCGCCGCGACTGTGTGCAGCCTGTGCAGCTACCTAGATGCTACCCCATGCTAGCTACACGTCCTACTCCCATAGGCCTCGAGTCTCGACCTGATTCTCGCTGCATCGAACGATCTGGGCCTGGGCGGCCTACGAAAGCAAAGCAGCAGAATGGAGGTGACTGGCGCCTTTGTTCCCTAGCTCGCTCGCGCGCTCGCTGCGGCTTCCATGCCCGCCAGCCAGGCCGGCCGGCATGGGCGCTCCTTGGACGGCGCCTCGTCCATCGATCCATCCATCCGGTCATGGCCGGTCGTTTGAAGATTCGATCATGCGATTGCGGTATTTTACTCCCTTCTATGCTATGACGCACCCAGCCGCGCTGCGCTGCCCGTGTTCTGCGGGGAAGAAGATGCATGGGCTTCTGGCTCTGATTCCGAGGGCTGGTTCCATAAACAACACGCTCGGCTCGATCATGCATGGGCTGCTGGTTAGCTTCCTCCTCCATCACTTGCTGCTTACAATTTGCTAGCCAATCTGTTTCAAAAAATAATTTGCTAGTCACATCACATTCCATGTCACACTGAATCCTAATTTCGATGCACATGAGCAGCCAATAGAGAATCCAGGCCAGATATTATTGAGCAATTAATCATGTACATGTACATTTTTTTTTTTGAACGGTCACCGGGGGGAGAGCTTCCCCACCTGAATATATTACCACTCAAAGGGTTCAGGGGAATACAGGCAAGTTATTGTTACAAGTTCAGCTGGAGGGAATTGCAGAGGAGAGAAAATTTAGCCACTGTCTAGCCGAAGCCCTGTCCTCATTTTTTTTTAACCGGAAAACCCAGAGAGAGAAGTCTGCTACAATATTTCTTAGCGTTAATCTGTGAGAGTGGTCCTCGTTCCTGAACACGAGAGCATTTCTTGAGTCCCAGAGCTTCCAAGTTATGGTGAGGGCCACCGATGGCCAGATGTTGGGGTTGAGGCCCTGAATCGGTGGGTGTTGGTGAAGAGCAGTGAGAGATGTCGGAGCAGACAGGCCCATGCTGGACCAAACTTGTGTAGCATAGGAGCAGGTGGAGATGAGGTGAAGAGCATCCTCATATGGGTCTTGACATCGAGGGCACACCGCGGATTGAGCCACATTTTTGTGAAACATGTTGGCCTTCGTATTTAGCCGATCGCGGAGGAGAAGCCAAGCGAAAATCTTGACTTTGATCGGAACCTTAGAGGCCCAAACAAAATCATGGTGGGGATCGAAGGAGTCATCAGCAACAATGGAAGAGTAAGCGTGCTTGGCAGAGAAAGCAAGCCCATGCGTGAGGGACCGCTCGTCTGGAAATCCTGCAACAACAACAACAGACAGTCCAACTCTCGAGCAGCAGCATTAGTAAGACGGTTCCGCAGGTTCGATAATAAGCTGGTTTGCCAAACTGTAGCCACTAGAACCTTGTCATCTATGGAGTGGGAGTATAGGTTGGGGAAAGCTTTTTTTAGAGGTGAGTCAAGAAGCCATTTATCTAGCCAAAAGAAAGTGGAGAGGCCGTTGTAGGTAATCACGAAGGAGTGCTCAATTAGGAGAGGCAGGTTTTTGTTTATAATCTTCCAAAGGAAAGAAGGCCTGGGGTTTTTAGTTGCAATCCCAATTGGGTATTGTTGATGATACCACTGGTTCCAGGGGATGTTTGGGTGTTGCAAAATTTTGAAGGAAAATTTCATAAGTAGGCCGCAGTTCTGAATTTCAAGATTTTTAATGCCTAGACCACCCAGTTCTTTAGGCCTGCAAACGTTTTTCCACGCGACCAGACACTTTGCACTCGTGCAAGTTTCTTCGTTGGACCAGAAAAAAGCTCTCCGGATGGCGTCTAGCTTAACTAGGATAGACTTCGGTAGGCGAAAAACGGACATGAAGTAAATAGTTAAGGAATCGAGGACAGCAGTGCGCAAGGTTAGTCTTGCTCCACGAGAGAGCAGACGCGCAACCCATCCGAAAAGGAGTTTTCGAAAGCTATCTAGTATAGGGTCGAAAGCTGAGAGTGGTAGTTTGAGAGGGGAGAGAGGGAGGCCTAGGTAGATTAACGGGAAGGAGGAGAGATTGCATCCAATAGTTGCAGCGATGTTGTTTTGGGTGAGGTCATCTGTGGCAATGGTGAGAAGCGAGGTTTTTTGGAAGTTGATGACTAGGCCAGTTGCTAGGGCGAAATCATGCAGAGTGTTTTTGAGAATAGTGGTTGCTGCGACGCTGGCAGCAGCAATAATAAGTGTGTCATCGGCGTACTGTAGGGTTACGGGTGGTTCATTCGAACGGAGGGGGTGGCATAGTTCGTTTTGCCTGAAAGCCTGTGCGATCAGTCTTTGAAGGACATCTGCGACGATGATGAATAAATACGGCGAAAAGGGATCACCTTGTCGAAGGCCAGCTCTACATTGGATCCAGGATCCCGGAGTGCTGTTGAGGAGAATAGCCGTTTTGCCAGTGTGGAGAATGTTTTGGACCCATGCACAGAAGATAGGAGGGAAACCTCTCGCTTGTAGGATCGATGTTAGAGAGGACCAAGAAATGGAGTCAAAAGCTTTTCTGAAGTCCAGCTTGATGACTATGGTGGGGGCCTTTCTTGTGTGGCAAGCGCTGAGAATATCAGCAGCGTACATAAAATTTTCTGCAATGTTGCGGCCATGAAGAAATCCTGTTTGGTCGTAGTGAATGAGTAGAGGGATGAGTGGTTTGACCCTGTTTGTAAGAACTTTGGCCACCGCTTTTGGGGTACAGTTTTGCAGAGAGATTGGTCTAAATGCATCGGGGAGGTTGGGGCTATTGTTTTTGGAATGAGGACCATGTATGCTCGGTTAAATCGATCGAGGGAAGCTGTTTGATCATGGAAAGCAGCAAAGAACGTGAGGATGGAGTGTTTGATTTTGTGCCAATATTTTCTAAAGAAAATAGGGCCAAATCTGTCTGGTCTAGGGCTAGCGTTTGTGTTCATGGAGAGAAAGGCTTGATGAATTTCCTCCTGGGAGAACGGATTAGCAAGATCACGTAGCTGGGGAAGAGTTGCCGGATATAGCTGTAGTAAGTTGAAGTTCCAGGTTGCATTTTTTGTGGTACCGATGAGTTTTTGGAAGTAATTTTTTAGGATTGCTGCTTTGTGTTCGTGCAGGAAGATTTCAGAGTCATTGTGGATGAGCAACGGGATTTTATTTGAGCGAGATCGTTGTGTGGCAGAGGTGTGGAAGAACTTGGTGTTTTCATCGCCGTCGACGGCCCCTCTGATCTTACCCCTCTGTTTCTAGAAGGAAAATTTCTGTTTAATAGCAGCTTGTAACAGATTTGAAATTGTGAGCCTAAGCTTTATTTCCAGAAGGGAGAGGGGGGCAAGTTCCTCGTTAAGGTCAAGGGCTAGAATTGCAAGTTTGCAATTTGCCTCCCGTTGGTAGATGGGCCTAAGAGTTTTGGCCCAAGATTTGAGGGCTGACCGTGTTTTTTTTTCAGATTTTGAGCCAGAGAAGTCGCGGGGTCCAGTATCGGCCCATTGTGGTTTTGATCAATGGGCAGCCAAGTGGTTTGCACTATGGTTTTGCAGGCCTGGAGGGAGGTCCAGTAACGTTCAAAGTGAAAAAGGCAGGAGGAGGGAATAGATGTGGACACCGTAACCAGTAGCGGAACGTGATCGGAGGCAAAACGAGTGAGAGAGGTTAGGTGGGTGTTGGGAAAGAGCGCATCCCAGGCGAGGTTAATAAGAACCCTATCTAGCCTTACAAGCGTAGGGGATGGCCTCTTGTTTGACCACGTGAATTGGCGATCAAGAAGAGGGAGCTCAATGAGAGCAAGTTGATCAATGGTATCATTGAAGGCATCTGCTTCAGATCAGCGAAAGTTATTATTGTTCTTTTCATTGGGGAAGCGAATCAGATTGAAGTCACCGATGAGGAGCCAGGGGGATTGTGGTGGTGGTTCAGTTTGTTTAAGCTCATCCAGGAAATCTCTTTTTAGATCCCTTTGCGAAGGAGCGTAGACGTTGGTGATATAGACGGCGTGTTGCGAGGCAAGGCAAGAGAGGGTGAGGGTGGAGCTAAAACGCCTATGGTCACAGCTGAGAAGTGTGAAACAGCGTGAGTTAGTGGCAGAGAGAATGCCACCCGCAGAACCGATAGCGTCTAGATGGTTGTTTGAGTCTAGGAAGCGTGGTAGGATCGAGCGTATTTTAATGGTGTCTGGTTTGAGAAGTTTAGTTTCTTGAAAAAGAGCGATCGATGGGCGTAGTTGATTAATCTCAGAGAACACATTAGCACATTTATCATTGTCACCAAGACCTCGAACGTTCCAAGACACTATAGAGTAGGATTCATTTTTCATAATGGAAACTTTAGCAAGCACCATACATAGGATAAGCAACCCAGCAAGCGAGCATCCAGGTACAGGAGGTAGCGGGACAAGTTGACAGAACCACGCGTGAGCACTAACATAGCTAACTCTAACCTAACATAGCAACTACGGTAGGGTGCGACGCACCGGATACATGCCCAACAAGGGCTGCCAGTAGAGTGGCAGTGGCATACGGGAGATGTAATCATGGCGAGCCCAAAACACCGGAGCCCGAAGCGATATCAGCCGCCACCTCCGGCGGAGCACCGCAGGCAGTAGCAATGGCCGTGAGATCCTCTGGCGAGGCAGGACTGCGGGCCGAGTCGTCGATGAGTCCATCCATATCGCAGAGACGAGCGTGGACAAGGGCGTCCGAGAGATCCTTGGAAGCAGTTGAGAGGTCGAGTTTTTTCGCCTTGGAGCGCATGGCCTTGGCAGTCATGGAGGAGTAGTTTGGGGGCTCGATTTCGGCCAATCGAGCGCTGCGTCTGGCCTTAACACCAGAGTCAGCGGCCATCTTGGTGCGCCTGCTGATGCGCCTGACCAGACACTCATGCGTGGGTTCAGGAGGCAGATCGGGAGCCGGATCGGCTACGACGACAGGCAGAGGTGGCTCATGGAGCACCGGAGGAGAGTGGGGAGGGGACAGTGGCGGTGGTAAGGGAGCTGGAGAGGGTGGAGCTGGTAATGCGAGCATAGGACGGGGAGCAGTCGATCGGACAAGCTTGCGAGCGGGAGTGGGAGTGCATGCGGGAGGAGACCATGGGGCATGCACCAGCATGGCCACAGACATGCCATCGGCCATGACAGCAAGGATAGGGATGCCGTCCAGAGGGAGCGTAGTTGCAGGTGTTGGTGGAGGGCCCGAGGGAGATTCGGGTGTGCATGCGAAAGGAGACATGGCTGCAGCGATGGATCGGATCTGGTGCGTGGTGGCTGGGGACAGGCGTGGGTTGGATATCTGGGAGGAAAGGGAAGAGTTGTCCTCGTCATCGGAGGAGAAAGGGGAGGCGCCCGAGCCATGGCGGAAGAGAGTACGGCTCTCAAGCTTGACGACAACTACATCATTGTCAGGAAGGCGCACCATGAGACAAGGGGGAAGGACGAAGTCGCGGGCCACCATGACAAGAGCACGGACACTTGAGTGGTCACCCTGGAAGCAGTGCTGATCTGCTGACACGAAGTCTCCCAGGTGTGAGAAGAAGTAATCTGCCCCCTCAGGGTGCCAGAGCTCATCGGGATAGTCAAAGGCTTCGATCTCGGCCATGTGAATGAAGATGGCCAGGGATCTGTTGTCTGCGTGCTCTGGACGCTCGAAGAAGAGGGTGTTGCCCTCGTGGTGGATAGGGCCATGGCCCGTGACGGCGAAACGCTCTTCAGCGTTTGCAAAGGAGAGACGCGCAGCGCCACGACCAGAGGAGGTGAGCCCGAACATAGGGTTGTTGCGGTGGAGAGCGATAGCCTGGCGGATGAAGCGGAAGGGGTTGAGCATGGGGGTGGCGAGGTGCACGTAGGATAGGTTATCGACCTGGCGGACGAGGCAGCTTGGCGGGACAAGTAGTGGGATGTGGGGTGCCGGAGGAGAACGGCTAGCAGCAGACGAAGCTGTGGTAGGTGGGGAGGGGGGAGGTGGCGGGGCGAAGGACGGCGCCGGAGGAGAGGCGTTGGAGGCTCGAGGACCGAAGATGAGAGGGAGGTGGAAAGGAGGGAGGTCGTTGGTGAGGACGCGGTGGGAGCCGAACCAGATGGGAGCGCCGTCCGAGAGCCTGGATCCAGCCGACGAGCCGGAGGCGGTGTGGGTGCCCGTCGTGTGCGCCATTGAGCTGCATGGCGGACGCACAAACGCAGGGTTAATACGCGGAGAGGGGGGCATAGGGGGGAAGAAAGGAAGGAAGCGGACGACTTTGCACCTGAAACTCCGGTGACCGGAGCACCAGCAGCGAGAGCAGCGGACGGGATCACGGCAGTCGGAGATGGTGTGGTCACTGGCGAGACACCGGAAGCATCTTGGTTTTTGCTTTCGGCTATATCTGTGGTGGATGTGTTTGGGGCTGGCCGCCCGGGGAGGGGCTGATTTATAGGCCGGAGAGGCCAGAGGATGGGGGGGTCGATTGCAGCGGCCGGAGCTGGGGAGCCGAGCAAAACCTCCCGGTAGGAGCGCGGGGTCTGCAGCGGCATGGAGACCGAAGAGCACGCAGGGGTGGCAGGAGTGGCAGGAGCGTGGCACTGGTCCATGGCGGTCTCGGGACGAAGCTGAGGGGACGGGGCGGTATGTAGGCTGACGGAGGTAGGGGAGGCAGGAGGTGGAGTAGACGTGATGATGGGCACATGCGTGTTCATGCAAGCGTTGGTTGGTGCGAGCGGTGAGGGCGAGCAGGTGAGGGAGGATGGGTCCCGCAAATCAGCGATAGTGGGGTATGCTTTTGGGTCAGCGCAGGAGGTGGCAAGATCGAGCAGCCCCGGGAGCCGACCGGGGGGCGGCTGCGGCGACGGCAGCGGGTCAAGGCAGTCAGTGGTGGATAGAGGGCGTGGGGGCGGATGGTCTAGCGTTTTAGGGTTTAAAGAACTGGGTAGGCTGGGAGGGGAGGGGGAGGGGACGGCGCAGTCTGCACCCAGTTTTTGTTTTCTTTCGTTGGAAAGGTTTCAGGGAGACGTGACGGGAGAGGCCAAGCTGGCCTAGAGGTCCACGTGTCCCAGGCCATCGAGTGGATTTTGGTCAACCGGGGACGATGCAGTAGAATCCTCGCCTAGAACAGTGAGATGAATCCCCGGGTTGAGAGGGGATAGATTTTGTGTGTTTATTCTAGTTGACGGGTGCGGTCCAAGCAAGGACGTGGAGTGGGTAGGCTGGACGTTGTGAGACGGGTCAAATGAGTCCGGTTCGAACACAGTTGGCAATGGTACTGATCGCACTGTTTGTGATGCATGGTCAAAAGAGTCAAAGAGCAGGATTTTGAAATTTGAAAACTCTAGTGGCGCGCAACGGAGAACCTCTCTTCTGACCAAGACTGATAACACATGCACTAAGAACAGGTTCGGAGCAAGCGTGGTTGCGTGGAAGACACATTTAAAGGAGAACTGGTGGTCTAAGGCATTATTAATCAGTGTTTCATTAGCGCAAACCGAGCCAGAGTGGAAGACAACCCATATAGGGGTGGCTGGTTTATGTGTGAGGCATGTAGTGGGCGTGGTGACAAGGCAGTGGTACTTAGAAAAAATCAGCTTATTAAACGAGATCCCAGGATGGAACGGTCGTACCTTTGCATGTGAACGCGAGAGGCTGAGTGTTGGGGAGGTCACAGGAGCCCCAAGAGGCGGACGACCGTTGGCGGTTGCAGGCCCCACATGCATGGAGGCCATGCACGGAGGAGAGGCTGGTGACGGAGCGGCAGCAGGTTGAGGTGGCACACCCGCAAGCAGGAGCGGCGAGGCCACCGGAGATGGGGGCGGGGCCGGCATCGCAAGCGGCGCGACCGTGACCGTGGCGAACATGCGAGGAGCAGCGATCGGCGAGCAGGCGGCCATGAGTGACGCAACGTGGTAAGACGATACCGACGCTGTGAACGCCGCGTGGGATAGGCGTGTGATGGAAATGCTTCGCGGAGATCCACCAAAACGGAATGAGAGTAACACGGCGATGAGCGGTTCGTCAACCATGAAGTTAGCTTTGTGGACGAAGAAGATTATCCTAGTGGGTGAGGAGGAGTCTTGTGGCGAAGAGAAGACCTTGGTGGAGAACAGATCGAAGATGTTGCGAGAGAAATCGATGCCGAGCGAGGGAACGAACCCAAGTTGAGAGCGCAGGAAGGCATCCGCATGGCCAAAGCGGTCGCCGATGTCCAAGGTTGTTTGGATGTTGGCGGGTGGGTCATGAGTTTGTTGGGGCGGAGGAAAAGGCAGAAACTGGATCGAGTGGGTGGTGGCGACGAGCACGGGCTCGGCGAGGAGAGCGCGAACGATGCGCACGTCGGAGACAGAGATTCGGAAGAGGTTGTCTTGGAGGCGAGTCACCTGGAAGGCAGGAGCGTTGCCACCCAGACAGGCTTGCATGAGGACGGCAACGAGCTCCTCATCGAGGTCGAGTGAGGAGTGGCGAACTTGCATGGAGAGGAAGCATGGTGGCTCGTGGTGGCGCGGGTTGATGTGCTTGGAGAGGCAGCGCCAGACCTGCGCTTGGAAGTCGTCACCCATGGCGTCCCCAACTCCAAGAGCCATGCGCAAGGCTCGGGAGGTGGGGAAGACATGCCATGGAATGGGATCGTGGAAGGAGGCCGGGGCAACTGGTGCGGACGATGGTGCTGGAGAGTGGACGGCGGCCGCGATGGCCGGAGGTGTGGGCTGGGTGGAGCTGGGAGCGGCCGAGGGGCCGCAGGGGAGGAGAGGAGGAGGAGACATCCACAAACTCATTGCTATCGCCACATGTACATATATATACTCCCTACGGTCGGGTTTGCAGGTCCGCGCAAGTTTCTTGGTCCTCAATTTGACTAACAAAAAGGTGTTATATACCGTCAAAACTCAAAAACATATCATTAGGTTCATATATTTGAAAAAAGTTTCTAAACGTATGATTTCGAGCCGATTTATGTGTGCATCAGGCGATCCATAGGCCTGAGGTGTTTTTCTCTTTTTGAAGAAAAAGTGGTGTCATATAACCCATTTTTGTTGAAACACCAAACTACAATGCAGACGCGCAGGCACGTGTGGAAACGTTGCTTTCCACTTGAAGAATAATCCACGTTAATGAGACATCAAAGTGTTTCCCTGATGGACCGGGGATGCCATCACCTTTCTAACCATCAAACCAGTGGTTGGTTCTTGCATGTGTTTTTTCATTCCAGTAAATCAATGATGCAAATATTAAGCCAGCAGCAGGCAGATCAACTTATGGATCATCATGAATATTGCGCAAGTTCTCAATCATAACGTACTTATGATATGTAGTGGCAGTGTATCCACTTGCTGCATTGTCCTGAATTCTTATTGTCATCTCGTGTAGATTCTTACCGTGGAAAGGAACAGAGATACTACTTCTTCTCTCCCAGGTTTATGCTACGAAGAGGAGTTGGCAATGTTTGGGTGACTTGGTACTCGAAACATGAAGGCGAAAGGAATAGGAATGGTTGGACGGTTTAAGGTGTCTTAGCCGGGAGGCTCCTTGTCCATAAGGACCCGATCTTCTCAAGCATTTTTTATAGATCCATGATCAAGGGCTTCAGCTCGAAACATGATATAAAAATGATCATAGCATAACCAAATTTGACACTTTTATCACCACCATGACAATAATCATTGTTGTAGTGCTTACACCACGAGCCATTAACCGTACCTAAGATGGGTTGGCTAAGCAAACTGACCACAGAAAGGTTGTTAGTCTGAGGCAGACGATGACCTGCCATGGAAAAGGGGTACCAATCCATGATCTCTAAGCACGACGGTGGGAAATATGTCTCGGATAGCCAAGTTAGGCCCACCTTGGGTTTTGTGTACTAGTCAGCAAATCTTAGCTATGTATGGTTTTTAGTTATATGTTTGGTTCATTGCTACAACTATCACTTGGCACACTTAATTTCTTATCCCTGTGAACTACATGTAGCAGATTCATATCTTTGCAAATGCTTGTACCATGTTGTGGTAGTTGTTTTCTTCTTCACACTTTCTGTCGCAACCACAATGTTGCTAGATAGTGGAAGATATATCTCTTCCGACCTTTGAATTATCGCTGAGCCTGCTGCCAGGGTTCATGTTCTCAGTCTTGTCTTGGTTTCCCAAGGCCCTTGGAGGGTGTTGGCGGTGCGGCTCAAAGTGACGGCACCATTAGCCAACATGGTTAGTGTACATCCGTTGTCTCGACAAAGTGAAGAACCTCGGCGCCGGATAGTCTATGGTGTGTGAGTGCTTACAGTTATTCCTCTTGACAATTGAGCAAGTGTGTGTCATTTGTTATAATATGTGTTGTCTCGGTAGTTTGATGCTTCCGGGGTGCTCCCCCGCCCGACATTGCTACAGATTGTCTATGGTGGATGTTGTGTTTTGCTGCCTCGGTAGTGTTTCATGATGTGTGCACTTGATGTTGCATTTCCTACTCTAGTTTGTTTTCGTGCTTTTTTTATTTATCCTCTTCTTTTTTAGTCCGTGTACTTTTGGTTCGCTCGAACCCATCTTCTAGTACCAGCCATTGATCAATCACATTACCTAGTTTCATAAGGCATTGATCAGTTACATTACATGTCATAATTTCATTCGATATCTCATCATTTGTTATTGCCCCTTAAACCCCTTCCGCTCCGCAAACTCCTGCATATATACTTTTCTTTGGCGAACCATGCATGCTACACATAAACCCATACGACATTGCTACTATCTAATACCTAGAGAAGAAATGACACCCATATCTCTCCGGGTATTTTGCACAAGCTGGCGAGTGCTCTAAAGAATTCATGCTGACGAACCCTTGTATTGCAAGCCCAGTTTGAGCCATGCCCTAGCAAGGCCGTAGATGAAATGATTGACCACATGGGCGCCCTACAAAATTGCAAACATCCCATCAGAGACCCCGATGCAGCTGACGATTACTCCATACCGACGGACCAAGTGACCAGAAATTCCACACGGCCGGTGGAAAAAGATGAGGAGATGTCGACACGCACAGTGCTCACTCGCCACTAGCCACTCGATCAGTCGTTGCCATGACGCAAAAGCTTATAAAATCAGATGCCACAAGACCATAAATACCATGCCGGCCTGGACCAAAGGTTGGTGCAGGGTCGAAGAGACCATCAACCAGGTCGCCTGACCATGAAAGGGTCCCTGAGTCTCCATCCTCTCTAGCCTGCCTAGGGCTGGACCAGTTTGGCACTGCTAGATATTAGCTAGCTAGCATCGGTTCATAAGGGGGTGTGAAGGCCAGAGGGAGCCCAGGCCAGCAAGGAGACCTCAGATACCAAGAAGAACGGTATGCATGGCTGGCTGAAAGCTTTTGTTCTTAGCTACTCTTCGTTCGTAGATCTTGTTCGATTGTTTCTTTATACCTAGCTGGTGGCAGGAAGGTGAAGAGGCTCATCAAGATCGCTGATGGAAGACGGCAGGGCTTTGAGGAGGATGTCTATCCCTACCCGCAGAAGCAGATCTGCCGATTTCCACAATTTTTCAGAAAGGGTAGGTTGTTGTCATGCATGCATATCGACGGATCACACATCGCCGGAGCCGATGCCACTAATTAGCATTTCGAGTTCCTGAGCTTGATTTCTGTTTGGGTTATTTGTAGAGGAGACGGGATAAGATCAACGAGAAGCTCAAGGCACTGCAAGAGCTACTTCCAAACTGCACCAAGGTCCACGTAATGAACATGCCCCATCTTAAGGATCTTCTAGCATAGTATATATTTCTCCTCTCTTGCTGACCGAGCAATTCCCCTGACATGTGCTCTCCTTACTGATTTAGACGGACAAGGTGTCGATGCTAGACGAAGTGATCGACTACCTGAAATCGCTCCAGCTGCAACTCCAGGTATTTTTAAAAACTGGAGCCCCATCATATACCATATGATCGAGTTTATTATGCATCATGTTCTTTTATATGCTATATCTATTCTTCTGCTTCATGTGCATGGCTAGCTAGCCTGTCAAAATTAATTCAGATCTTCTCTCAAAATTAATAATTCAAATCTGCATGATCGAAATGCATGCATGCGCCAAGTTAAATTTTAATCTCAAGATGCAATGAAGATCAACTAGAAATTACTAGTACACATTATGCTGGTTGGTCATGTCATGCATGAACATGTGTACAGATGCTAGTGATGGGGAAAGGGATGGCGCATGTGGTGCCTCCGGAGCTGCAGCAGTACATGCACTACATCACCACGGATCCCGCTGCCCAGTTGATGCAGATGCCTCCCTCGGAGCCGCCGCAGCCGTTCCAGATCACGCACGCCAACCCACCGCAGCGGGAGTCTGATTTCCTCAGCCAGATGCAGAACCACCTGCACCCCTCCGACCAGCCTCAGATCAACTTCCTCAGGCCGCATGTTCATCCATGTATGTGGTGACCAAAACTACAGATAACCAAGCATGCAATCGTTATGGATTTTGAAAAAGCCACATGATTTGCCCGCCCCAAGAGGTTGGAACATAATATAAGGTTGTCGAACGCACTATGGCCAAGGACATGACCCCCACAAGATACCCAAAGCTATCCAAGGTACAAAATTTTCATAGGTGATGACCTTAATGGGCGTGGGCTCGGCTTCACAACATCTCGAATCCAATGATACCTCACATCAATGTGCTTGGTCCGAGAGTGGAAATTTTAATTACTGGCAAGATGAATAACACTTCGACGTCCACAAAATAACGAGTATACTTCTCTTGCCTCATGCCGAGATCTTGCGGGAAGTTCTTCATCCACAACATTTCATTTTAAGCATAACTACATCTATGTAATCATTTTTTGTTATTTTGAAACACATTTATGCAATTTTGGTTGCCATGACACAACTCCCACTTCATAGGTCACCAGCTATCTAGCAATTGACTAACTAAAATCCCTATCGCTATCAGCTATCCAACGGTGAACTTCCTAAAATCACTATCACCAGAATAATTTGCATCACCTAGCCTTGTAGTACGGGATCATCAATTACAAAGCATAAACACGATCCTTGAGATACTTGATAGCCACAATTGTAGGGGGTGGTTGTCACCCTTTTCAATAAGTAAGAGTAGCAACCCCAACGAGTAGAAGAAGGAATTGATGCGTTAAAAATAGATAGGAATAACTACGAGGTGTTGAATAATGTCATAGTGGTATGTTTGATGATTTGGATTCTTGCAATTAATTGAATAACAACAAATTTAAACTGGATTCACATGAAACCTAATCCTTAATTCTAGATGGCTTCTTGGCGGCTTGGTGGGAGGAATGGATATATGGAATTCATGACCTTGGACTGGGTGATGTATGTGTGGCGATTAGGGTTTATAGGGATTATAAATCCACATTGCTTCCTCATTCTCCATTGATCTTGATCCACTCTCACATCCAAGGGTTCCCAAATGTGAATAAGACTTTCCTTATCTCCCATGACTTCTATGGAAAGAAGTATCACAAAAAAATGGAGATTGGATGAGGACGTTGATACGTCTCCAACATATCTATAATTTTTGATTGTTCCATGCTGTTTTATTACCAATCTTGGATGCTTTATAATCATTTTATAGTCATTTTATATCATTTTTTGGTACTAACCTATTGACATAGTGCCAAGTGCTAGTTGTTGTTTTTTTCCATATTTTTTACATCGCAAAAAATCAATATCAGACGGAGTCCAAATGCCACGAAACTTTACGGAGACTTTTTATGGACCAGAAGGAACATGTTGGGCCCTGGTAGCACCTGGGGGAGTCCCGAGGACGGGACAATCCACCAGGGCGCGCCCTGGTCGGTTGTGCCCACCTCGGGTGCCCCCCGGACCGCCTCTTTGCTCTATAAATACCCCAATATTTCAGAAACATTAAAAGTGTCGACAAAATATTCATCCAGCCGCCGCAGAGTCCAGAACCACCAGATCCAATCTAGACACCATCACAGAGGGGTTCACCACTTCCATTGGTGCCTCTCCGATGATGCGTGAGTAGTTCCTTGTAGACCTTCGGGTCCGTAGTTAGTAGCTAGATGGCTTTCTCTCTCTCTTGCTGAATTCTCAATACAATGGTCTCTTGGAGATCCATATGATGTAACTCTTTTGCGGTGTGTTTATTGGGATCTGATGAACTTCGAGTTTATGATCAGTCATATCTTTTTATATCCATTAAAGTTATTTGAGTTTCTTTGATCTCTTATAGCCTCGTATTTCTTCTCCGATATTTGGGTTTTGTTTGGCCAACTTGATCTATTTATCTTGCAATGGGAAGAGGTGCCAGGTAGTGGGTTCGATCTTACGGTGCTCGATCCCAGTGACAGAAAGGGAAACGACACGTACATATCATTTCTACTAAGGATAGAAAGACGAGATCTATATCTACCGCCATATAGATAAACGGATCTTGTCTACATCATGTCATTGTTCTTATTGCATTACTCTGTTTTTCCATGAACTTAATACACTAGATGCATGCTGGATAGCGGTCGATGTGTGGAGTAATAGTAGTAGATGCAGGCAGGAGTCGGTCTACTAATCTTGGACGTGATGCCTATGTAATGATCATTGACTGGATATCGTCATAATTATTTGAAGTTCTATCAATTGCCCAACAATAATTTGTTTACCCACCGTTTGCTATTTTTCTCGAGAGAAGCCACTAGTGAAACCTACGGCCCCGGGTCTTCTTTCTTATATATTTGCCTTGCGATCTACTTTTTCTTTGTATTTTTATTCAGCTCTATTAAACCAAAAAATACAAAAATACCTTCCTGCGTTTTATCTTTATTTTATTTCGCGTTCGATCTATCAATCTACTTCAATTTACCTCATGCCCGCTTGCCTATCTTGATGCGCCATACCCCGGAAGGGATTTACATCCCCTTTAACTCGTCGGGTTGCGAGGTGTTGTTGTTTGTGTGCAGGTGTTGTTTACGTTGTGTTGCTTGGTTCTCCTACTGGTTCGATACCTTGGTTTCATAACTGAGGGAAATACCTACCGTCACTGTGCTACATCATCCCTCCCTCTCCGGGGAAATACCGACGTAGTTCCAGCTACCATCAAGGAGAATTTCTGGCGTCGTTGCCGGGGAGGATCTTCAACATAACCAGGTTCCTAATCACAAATCTCATCTCCTTGCAATTTACATTATTCATCATTTGCCTCACGTTTTCCTCTCCCCCACTTCACAAAAATCTGCTGTTTTATTCGCCTTTCTTTTTTCGTTTGTCGTTTTCTTGCCGGATCTGTTTTTGAGTGCAATCTTGTTGTGTGGTCATCATGACTCAAGAGAACAACAAATTATGTGATTTCTCAAATACCAACAATAATGATTTTATTGGCACCCCGCTTGCTCCTCCTGCCACTAGTGCGGAGACTTGTGATATTAATACTGCTTTGCTGAATCTTGTTATGAAAGACCAATTTTCCGGTACTCCTAATGAGAATGTCGCGTCCCATCTTAATACCTTCGTGGAATTATGTGATATGCAAAAGAAAAAATATGTGGATAATGATGTGGTCAAGATGAAATTATTTCCGTTCTCTTTGCATGATTCTGCAAAAATTTGGTTCTCTTCTTTGCCTCGTAATAGTATCGATTCTTGGAACAAGTGGAAAGATGCTTTTATCACTAAGTATTTTCCTCCCGCAAAAATTATTTCCCTTAGAACCCAGATCATGAATTTCAAGCAACTTGAACATGAGCATGTTGCACAATCTTGGGAAAGGATGAAAATGATGCTAAGGAATTGCCCAACTCATGGGTTAAATCTTTGGATGATCATACAAAAATTTTATGCGGGGTTGAATTTTGTTTCTCGTAATCTTTTAGATTCCGCCGCGGGTGGTACTTTTATGGAAATTACTTTGGGTGAAGCCACCAAATTGGTTGATAATATCATGGCAAATTATTCACAATGGCATACCGAAAGAGCTCCTACTAGTAAAAAATTTAATTCGGTTGAAGAAATTTCTTCTTTGAGTGATAAAGTTGATGCTCTTATGAAATTGGTTGCTAGTGAAAGTGCTCCTATATATTTTAATGATATGCATTTGTCTGCCTTGATTGAGCAAAATAGTGATGCCATTGACGTGAATTTTATCTCTAGAAATAATTTCAACAACAATGCTTATAGAGGTAATTTTAATCCTAGGCCTTTTCCTAGTAATTCCTCTAATAATTATGGTAATTCCTATGGAAATCAATCTTATAATAATAATAAGAACACCTCTGATCTTGAGAATAATATTAAAGAATTTATCAACACACAAAAAGTTTTCAACACTTCCATAGAAGAAAAGTTGAATAAGATTGATGATTTGTCTAGAAGTGTTGATAGAATTGCTCATGATGTGGAAAATATCAAGATGAAAATTTTTGTGCCTAAAGCAGATGAATCAATTAAAGCTCTTTATGTTTCTATGGATGAAAGTAAGAAAAGAACTGCTATGCTTAGAGCTAAAAGAGAATTGTTAGAGAAAGCTTTTTCCAGTGATTATTCTTGCAAAGATGATGAAGATCTTAAAATGATTAGTGTTTCTTCTATTGATTCCTTGTTTAGTAAAGTTAAGAATGATGAAAAAGGGACTGGAGAAGATTCAACTTTAGGTAGAAGGTGTCCCAATATTTCGGAGGGTGAAAATCTTGTTGAGAAAATTGATGAAAGTGGGTTTGGAGAGGTCAAAACTTTAACTAGTGATGTGCCCACTCTTTTGGATTACAAAGACTTTAATTATGATAGTTGATCTTTGATTGATTGTATTTCTTTGTTGCAATCCATGATAAATTCACCCCATGCTTATGAACAAAATAAAGCTTTTACTAAACATATTGTTGATGCTATGATGAAAGCTTTGGAAGAAAATTTGGAATTGGAAGTTTCAATTCCTGGAAAATTGCATGATGAGTGGGAACCTACTATCAAAGTCAAGATTAAAAATTATGAGTGTTTTGCTTTGTGTGACTTGGGTGCTAGTGTTTCTACAATTCTGAAATCTTTATGTGATGTGCTTGGTCTTACTAATCTTGAAGAATGTTCCTTGAATTTGCACTTGGCGGATTCTACTATTAAAAACCCTATGGGAAGAATTAATGATGTTCTTATTCTTGCAAATATGAATTGTGTGCCCATAGATTTTATTGTTCTTGATATTGATTGCAATCCATCTTGTCCAATTATTCTTGGTAGACCATTTTTACACACTATCGGTGCCGTGATTGATATGAAAGAAGGCAATATTAAGTTCCAATTTCCTTTGAGGAAAGGCATGGAACACTTTCCTAGAACTAGAATTAAGCCACCTTATGAATAAATCATGACGACATCTTATGGATCTCGAACCAAATATGACAAAACTTAGATCCTTGCTTTATGCCTAGCTAAGGGCGTATAACTATAGCGCTTGTTGGGAGGCAACGCAATGAATAAAATTTATCTTTGCTTTTTGCTTTATGTTGTTGAGTGTTAGCACACTTATGCTACTTTTATGATTGTGTTTTTTATGTTTTAATTAGTGTTTGTGCCAAGTAAAGCCTTTAGGATCTTCTTGGGTGATAGTTGTTTGATCTTGCTGAAAAACAGAAATTTTTACGCTCACGAAATTAATTTCCATTTTTTTTTACCAGAGAGTGATAAAATACCCATTCCAATTGCAATAGATCAATATACAAATTTCTCAGGTATTCCTAATTTTTCAGAGTTTTTGAGTTACAGAAGTATTTGAAATAGTCAGATTGCTATAGACTGTTCTGTTTTGACAGATTTTGTTTTCTTTGTGTTGTGTGCTTATTTTGATGGCTCTATGGTTTTCTTTGATGAGTTTTTGCCATAGAAAAGTTGGAATACAGTAGATATAATACAAAAACAAAATATTAATTGGTTTGATACAACACTTATAGTAGTGATTTATTATTCTTATACTAACGGATCTCACGAAGGCTTTGTTGAGTTTTGTGTGATTGAAGTTTTCAAGTTTTGGGTTATCTTACGATGGATGAAGGAAGGATGTAAGAGCCTAAGCTTGGGGATGCCCCGGCATCCCAATGTTTTATCCAAGAATGAGCAACCAACTAAGCTTGGGGATGCACCCGAGTGGCATACCCGCTTTCTTCCAACAACTATCGGTATTTTACTCGAGGCTATATTTTTATTCGTCACATGATATGTGTTTTGCTTGGAGCGTCTTGTATGGTATGTGTCTTTGCTTTTTTTATTTTGTGTTTTAAGTCATCAATCCTTGCTGGACACACCTATTTGAGAGAGCCAAAATTATGTCATGACTTGTTAGAATTGCTCTCTATGCTTCACTTAAATCTTATATGAGCTAGGACTTGCTCTAGTGCTTCACTTATCTCTTTTTGAGCACGGTGTGCCTTGTTATTTCTGAAGAAATGCTCTCTTGCTTCACTTAGATTTATTTGAGAGTAGGTAAAATTTTGAAGAAATTCTCTCTTGATTCACTTAAATTATTTTAAGAGAAAGAAAATTTGTTATGTTCATGATCTTCACTTATATTTGTTTGAGCTTATGAAAAGCAACACATGAAAACTAGTCCCAAAGTGATAGATTTCCAAGAAGGACAAAGTAAAAGAAAATGTCATGAAGATTATTGGACAAAATAAACTTGATTCTTAGTAATAGTTTTGAGATATGATGATGTGATATGTGAGTCATCTTGATGAGTAATTATGCTTTAGTAAGAACATTGGTGTTAAGGTTTGTGATTCCCTATGCATGCACAAAAGTCAATAATCATGCAATAAAAATTATATCCTACTTATGGTGCATTATTTGGTGTGAATTATGCTTAATGCTTGCTTATGAGATTATTCGTTTCTTGGTTGGTCGCTTCCCAATCTTTTGCTAGCCTTCATTTTGCACTAAGTATGATCACTACTTGTGCATCCAAAATCCTTTAAACCAGTTTTGCCACATGAGTCCACTATATCTACCTATATGCGGTATTATTTTACCGTTCTAAGCAAATTTGCATGTGCCATCTCTAATTTTCAAAATAAACTTCTCTTTTGTGTGTTTGTTTCGCTCGTGGAACGGTGACGGGTGGCTAATATTTTCCATGCTAGATGTGTTATTCTCAAGATGAGTGTTTATTCACTTGTCATTGCACGAGAGTAAGGCAAAGGTATTAGGGATGCCCAGTCCCGAAATGCAAAAACAAATGAATTTACCTTATGTTGTCAAATAATAAATTCCTTGGAAAGTGTTGGTATGGAGGGCACCCGTGGATACGGCTAGCCATGGAAAGTGAAAGAATGGTGGAAAAAGGAATACACTTTATTTTCTGTTTGGGAACCGCCTATGTCATATCTAGCATGGAAAGTGTTGGTAACTCTAAGTCGTTTTCGTTGGTGGGATGGATACACCTCCCAAAATGTTTTTATCTCTAATCTTTCGCTTTGAGCTCTGGCACCTCTACAAATCCCTACTTCCCTCTGCGAAGGGCCTTTCTTTTACTTTATGCAATTTTTATTTTCAAATTTGAGTCTCCATCTTCTCTCATAAAAAGCACCAACTAGGAGGCAATATGATCGTGCTCAAGTATTGGGTGTAGTTAATATTCGAGTGTGTTTCATGAATGAATCAATGTTTGAGCATGATGGGCTAGGGATAACTTGTTTTAGCATTGATATTTTGAAAGACATGGTTGCTTGTTGATATGCTTGAGTATCTAAATTATTATGTCAAAACTAGACTATTGCTTTGAATCACATAAAAGTCCAAATGCCCATGCCATAAAGTAAAGAATATCTTATGACTTGATGAATAGCACTCCACATCAAAAATTCTGTTTTTATCACTTACCTACTCGAGGACGAGTAGGAGTTAAGCTTGGGGATGCTGATACGTCTCCAACGTATCTATAATTTTTGATTGTTCCATGCTATTTTATTATCAATCTTGGATGTTTTATAATCATTTTATATCATTTTTGGTACTAACCTATTGACATAGTGCCAAGTGCCAGTTGTTGTTTTTTCCATGTTTTTTACAACGCAGAAAATCAATATCAGACGGAGTCCAAATGCCACGAAACTTTACGAAGATTTTTTATGGACCATAAGGAACATGTTGGGCCCTGGTAGCACCTGGGGGGAGTCCCGAGGACGGGACAACCCACCAGGGCGCGCCAGGAGGCCCAGGCGTGCCCTGGTGGGTTGTGCCCACCTCGGGTGCCCCCGGACCGCCTCTTTGCTCTATAAATACCCCGGTATTCCAGAAACCCTAAAAGCGTCGACGAAATATTCATCCGGCCGCCGCAAAGTCCAGAACCACCAGATCCAATCTAGACACCATCATGGAGGGGTTCACCACTTCCATCGGTGCCTCTCCGATGATGCGTGAGTAGTTCCTTGTAGACCTTCGGGTTCGTAGTTTGTAGCTAGATGGCTTTCTCTCTCTCTCGCTGAATTCTCAATACAATGGTCTCTTGGAGATCCATATGATGTAACTATTTTGCGGTGTGTTTGTTGAGATCTGATGAACTTCGAGTTTATGATCAGTCATATCTTTTTATATCCATGAAAGTTATTTGAGTTTCTTTGATCTCTTATATGCATGATCTCTTATAGCCTCGTATTTCTTCTCCGATATTTGGGTTTTGTTTGGCCAACTTGATCTATTTATCTTGCAATGGGAAGAGGTGCCCGGTAGTGGGTTCGATCTTACGGTGCTCGATCCCAGTGACAGAAAGGGAAACGGCACGTACGTATCGTTGCTACTAAGGATAAAAAGACGAGATCTATATCTACCGCCATATAGATAAATAGATCTTGTCTACATCATGTCATCGTTCTTATTGCATTACTCCATTTTTCCATGAACTTAATACACTAGATGCATGCTGGATAGCGGTCGATGTGTGGAGTAATAGTAGTAGATGCAGGCAGGAGTCGGTCTAGTAATCTTGGATGTGATGCCTATGTAATGATCATTGCCTGGATATCGTCATAATTATTTGAAGTTCTATCAATTTCCCAACAGTAATTTTTTACCCACCGTTTGCTATTTTTCTCGAGAGAAGCCACTAGTGAAACCTACGGCCCCCGGGTCTTCTTTCTCATATATTTGCCTTGCGGTCTACTTTTTCTTTGCATTTTTATTTAGATCTATTAAACCAAAAAATACAAAAATACCTTGCTGTGTTTTATCTTTATTTTATTTGGCGTTCGATCTATCAATCTACTACAATTTACCTCGCGTCCGCTTGCCTATCTTGAGGCGCCGTACCCCGGAAGGGATTGACAACCCCTTTAACTCGTCGGGTTGTGTGGTGTTGTTGTTTGTGTGCAGGTGCTGTTTACGTTGTGTTGCTTGGTTCTCCTACTGGTTCGATACCTTGGTTTCATAACAGATGGAAATACCTACCGTCGCTGTGCTACATCATCCCTCCCTCTCTGGGGAAATACCGACGTGGTTCCAGCTACCATCAGACGTTTATACCATTTTTTGTGTTTCAATGTGCTTAGTACGGGCACCGGTATGACTATGTTTGGTTGTATTGTTGCTCGTATTGATCTCTAGTCCTCCTTCTTTACAAATCTGAGAGTAGATTTTGCATACAATCTCGGATTGAGATGACCCAAAAGGAGATGTTAATCTTGATGGGACAAACAACTTGCACGTTGGTCACTTCATGTGAGTCATCTTGAGGATGCGATCTTCACTCCTTCTTCTGTGAAGAAGTGTTCATTGGAGATAAAAAAACACCTTGATGGCAATGAAGAAGTGTTCATTGGAGATTAAAAACACCTTGAAAACCAAAAATTAAGTAAAACAAAGCAAACTACTAGATAGCAGCAATCAAAAAATATAGGCAATAAAAGTCATAAATGGGCTAGACATATGTGAGAATAAAAAGCAGACATGAACAAAATGGACAAAAAACATGATGTTTTTGGGACACATCACACAACTTTTTATTCCAGAAACTAGCAAGGGAACTTTCATGCACCAGATTATAGCAAACATATTGCAAATGATCTTGTCAATACAATTAAGTAGTAGAAACCAAGGTAATTTTATGTCACCAGTGATTAGTATAAGCGATGCTATTTCAATCCAGAGTATAGAGAGCATGCACACACCGTCAACTAATTACTAGCCAATTGTCATTGCAAGACATATTTAACCACAAAAAAATTGGTAAGAATCAATGCCAATTTTTCATCTTATGCTCTAGAAGTTTCAATACATATGTTTTCCTAATCATACACTAGAAACCGATATTAAGATCTTCCTTTGGTCGTACAATTTAGAGAACTCTATCACAATATATTAAAAGATAAATAAACACACACATATACACTAAATGTGCACTATATTGTCTATGAAATTGTCTATTTTTTGTTGTTGCAAACTACAAGACATTTAACACAACACAAGTGTATTTGCATTTATGTGCATTATATTTGTCTATAACAATGTTTAAATGATTATAACTAATTTTTAGCAACAATGCTACATGATTAACTACCCCAATAATTAAACTATAATCATTATTGTAGAATGATAAAATAACTAATACAAAAGTATAGAAGCTTAGTATAAATTGAATTTACTAGATTGACCTAAGCCGAGTGTTTTCTTGGACTAACCCTGTTTTTGAAGCTCGCACCTGGTGGTAGAGGCTGCACTTTGCAGTTCAAATGTAAGAGCATGGCATTGTTGATAAAGCTATGACTGCTGAAAGAGTATACCAGGATGAAATTGGGGCTCTGAATTTGGCCTCCACCGCAGTTATGAAATCTGGTCAGGCCACCACCTCATGGTGCTGCTTGTACGCTTGGAGCCACAGAGTCGCATTGCCATCCATGTGGTCACCACCTGATTCCATGCCCGGAGTTGCGGTCGCTGATCCCGCACCTGGTGTCGCTCCCTGCCAATTGAGGCGGACAGGGGTGAGCGTACCCTTGCCCACTAGAGCCATCGGATCAGGCTCAGGGTCATCTTTCTCCTTCGGAGGGCGAACTAGTTGTCGGCGCGTCAACGCCTCTAGGTGTTCTTCCACATAAACGACTCGATGATCAATTGGATCATGCTTACGCACGAGAAAAGCATTTCTCCCATGCACGGGAGGTCCTGTGCATGGGAGGGCCGTTCATTTTTCTTGGAGATTCGATGTTGTGCATTAATGCTCTTTGTAGTTTGTCAGATCTTCCTCTGACCACATGCAAGCCTATGCTTCACCATCCCATGCTTTGTTATTTTATTTCCAAGTTTAAAATTATTTTATCTTTTAAACCAAAAGTACAATTTATGATCCGTTTGCATATTTGTGTTTATGACGAGGAGAACTTTAAAACTATACCACTTTTGAATGTGTTTCAGCATGTTCTAAAACTAATCAAATTTTAGAACACACTAAAACACTATTAAAAGTACACAAAACTATGAGATACTTTGTCAAACACTATTAAAGTTAAAAGTTTTGTTTGAATAACTCATTGTTGAATTTTTGCATCGAATTAATAAATTTGTATGAAACAAGTTTGAAGCATGGTAGTTTACTTGTAAAAAATATTTCCTAAAAATATATTAAATATTGGTCTTGTTTTGAAAGATATTGTTAGAAAAAACACAATTATGCAAACAAAATGTAAATCAAACTTTTATTTCAACATACAGTATGCATCTATTTATTTGGATGAAACTTGATGAGTAGAATAACATATGAATGTATGCTAGATGAGAGAGAAAACTTTATAGGTGATGTCAGTGGTCCCACATAGTAATAAACAAGACGGTGGATGCATGCACGGGAGGTCCCGTGCATGGTAGAAAATCCTCTCTCGCTTACGCACGCCATCTTACATCGGTTTGGCGATCAGGTCAACCTGCTCGAGGAGATGCTGCTGCTGCATACTGGATGCCGTGATTTGGCCCTGGAGTAACGCTAGAGTGGCACATATTTGGCCCATCGCCTCCTCTGACTGGGCCACATCTTCCATCATAGCCTTGAGGATGAATTGGATCTATGGTGAGGGCTATGCTGGCGCCGTGGTGACTCTGCTCAAAGTCGAGATAACCGTTGTCTGGATTTAAAGGCTGAGAGAAATGGAGATCGCCCAAACACAAGGCCCCCGTGAAAAATCGACCCGAGTCTGATACCAAGTGTTGTGTCCCCTGGCCGGTGTGATTGCTGGCGTGAGATCGGTGGCTAGCCTGATGTGAAGGTGAAGAAAGAACAACGCGCGCGCGCGCACAGAGAGAGAGAGAGAGAGAGAGAGAAAGAGAGAGAGAGAGCAGGAGAGTTCATAGTTTATTTCCTTTCTTTAGACTTGCTTTCTTCGGTTACAATTTTTGGCTTTTAGCCATTCACTTGTACACACTAGCACTACACGTGCAAGCCTGGCTCGAGATCCACAATACGTACAGCGCGCGCGCACACACACATCTCCTGCCACCGCATGGTGGTGCCCTCCCAGGACTAAGGCGTGCCATCGTGCATGACATGCTTGGATCTTAAAGATCAACTAGATGACCAGTTGCGCCAATGACGCAAAGGCCGAGAGCAAGCAATGTATTGAAAGAGTGTACATTAATATTATTCGGGCGTGAACAAACTGCAGAATTATATGTATGTATACAATCAAAACAACACCATATTTGTAGCAATAAAATGGCAACACCATATCTGTAGCAATATATGTATGTAGTCTTATAGGACCTTGTTCAACCAACCGGACTGATGACAACCAACTATGAGCTGGGACAACCGGTGTAATATATGTATGTAGTCTTATAAGACCTTGTTCAACCAACTGCAACCTATCATAGGTGTAGTCCTGTAGGACCTTGTTGTAAAAGGCTCTCAAGTATTTAAGAGCTTCATGTGCCAATCGAGCCTTCTTCGAGTTTTCCATGGACAGATGGATATTGATTTCTTTGGAAGTACCTTGAAACAAAAGCAGAACAAAAGTACAGACAATTCCAAGTCAAATGTAAACATACTATATGAACCGGAGAAAATATATACCAATGGATTAAATAAGCAATGGATGCAAAAATATGTGCTCTAGGGCTGAACTTATTTAGAAACCTAATAACCGAACTCTATGTGTGAGCTAGTAATCTCTCCCATATAATTTCAGATATACTGAAAAGGAAATATTCTACCTCATATCTTCTTACTATATACCTCTAAAACATAGGAAAGAGACAGAAGAATATATGACTTACCGAAGGAATTTGACGAACTTGCTTACGCTTTCAATCTTTCAACAACTTTGAAGACCACATACATACACATGGATAAAATCATCACATATACAATCAGAACAACACCATATCTGTAGCAATAAAATGGCAACTAACATGAGGTTGTGCTACCTGTAAATAAAGCTAAGTATTAAAGTTCCAACCATTAGCTAGTTGCATAATCTATAAGAGTCTGGAGTACATATGACGATTCAAAGAGATAGGGTAACTCTATAATAACAACATGCCAGCAAAAGCTGAACCCAAGAACAATCCCTCAAAAGCAAAAAATATTGTGCATCTCTACTTTTCTTTGATTCTTTTACATCTCCTTTCAGATTTTACTATGATTGAGGTGTGTGTTAATTTGATCAGTCATACAGAACCAAAGAAATGTAGGTGCCCTTAATACTCAAATAAGGATAAATTGGAGAGGTAAGAATGAGCTCCTGGTATTCATTTTAGGTATTAAGAAATAAGCTATTGAGAATATGTAATGAATATAAAGATGGTGAGGACTTCAATAAACATAATGAACATCAGAACGGGAATGGCCATTTTCATTGACAAATCTAAAGCATACAGTAGAACTTCAATTGTTAGTAGAAAACAATTATTCTAGCCTGAATCATAGATAAGCAATTCCCTGTTAAATAGGAATGCGGTGTCTGGTAGTGCTAAAACAAACAATAGGTTACTCATATGGTCACATACTTATCAAATAAATCAGTAAAATGGTACTGAAACAAACAATAGGTTACTCATGTGGTCACATATTTATCAAATAAATCAGTAAAATGGGACAACAATGCATGTCAATTCCCACAGACCAACCTAGGCGACATACGAAGGACAACCAAATAAGCAGGGTCACGGCTGTCATTGTCAAGGTGCTTACTGCCTCTCCTGCTGCGTCCTGCTCCTCCCAGTCAATAACAATCCCGACGTCTCCTTCCAGGTAGTGTCTGTGGCCTGCACCACATCCAAATCCTAGTTAAGAGAAGCAAAACGACATGGATCTGAGAATAAACAGGGCTGCTATTAAAATTAACAAAATACGACCACTAAATCTGCTACTATCCCTCGCACCGGCAAGAGCACAACAATGGCGAGAGCCATTCATAGCAAACCAAGTAACTGAGATAAGCACTGACACAGCCAGAGAATATATGAACAATCAACATGGTGGACATGCTCATTTCGACATAGTCAGTACGTGATTAACCGAGCAGGTGTGAAAAACCTTCACCACCAAGCCACACATCTCATAGATCAATCAAGTACATCCTACAATCTACATGTGCATCACAAAGGCCGATCGCAAGCCCCAATTCAAGCATGCAATTCTACAATCCAGATCGCACTGAAAAAATCAATCTTCAACAACAAAAGGAAATGAAAACACATGGAACATGGCAAAGTCGATAAGTTCAATGAATATACCTATACATCAGCCAGTACGTCCTACAGCGCTGCCAACCAGAACAATAAATAATTAAATATATTTTTTCGTTTCTTTCTTCCGTAAGCAATGTCATTTCATCCTATTCTCTGTTGTTAGCCAAAATTAATGCGTTCTTGCCGCATTAAATCCCCTGATCAATAAGCTAAATCAACAGACAGTAAGAGAAGCATAGAATATTGGCTCAATAGAAGGAAGCTTCCCAGCAGCAACATGGTCAAAACCATACGTGATTGCAAGTACACGTAATTGGTATGTGCAGATCAATTGAACCGGTATTTCAAATCCCCTTATTAATTTAACCAGGCAATAAAGAACGACGCTCTTAGGTTTTCCGATAATGAAACTATGCTAAACAGAATCCCCTGATTAATCCGACGCAGCCACCAGCCCACCAAGTTCCAAACAGCAACAGAAGGAGACAGAGAGAGAAAGATATAGGCGGCATGTGAGTCTTCACCGTGAACTGGTTGAGCTCGCAGCATTATCTCCAGCGGCACGGTCAGAGCACCTGGCGACGACTCCCTGCGACTGGCGTCGATGCAGGGAACCTCGCCGCCTCAGGATCCTTGACCATGCCGCCTCCCGCGCCCATCCACTGGCGCACCACCGCTGTGTGGTGGTGCCGGCGCCGCCCCAGACGGTATCGAGGTCGGGGGAGACAAGGCGGCGACCAGGCGAGCAAGCAACATCGCAGCGCGGTGGTTGGGGGCAAGTGGCAAGCCCGATGTATATCCAACATGAACTCACCATCTTTCCGTACATGACATAAGCCTGGGATAAACATTTGCCAGCTGTGATGTTATATTACCCTATTATATTTACTGTGATGTTAAATAATTACTTAATAATTCTATATTTTTCTATGTTGACACTATGTACTTGTGCACTACTCTGCAATTTTGTTGCTAGCAGATGTACGCTGTCTAGAAGAATAGAACTTCCTCACCCACCTCACATATGTAGGACAAGTCAGGTAAGCAACAATATTTATGAGGATGAAAAAAATGCTTATCAATACACGCCAAAGGATCCAGAGTTAATACTACTGGTGTGAACCATATTGTAAAAAATTATTCCCTCGTTTTTTTGTTGCCAATTCTCATCTCTGTTCCACCGACTACACTGGTAACACCAAAGCCATAACTTAGTTTTTGTAAACTGTAATAAAACTAAGGACGGTCACCACATTGCAGTGTAGGTGCAGATTAGCATTTCTCTTAAGCTAGCTAGAAATCCCAGTGTGGTGAAATCTATAAAAGAAAGACTATGCTACAGACATTACATGGCTTGGCAATACCAACGAAATGTAGCATAAAATGTAGCAAGAAGGTCAAGTTTCAGACACCAAGCCTGCCCACTGAGTTGTGCAATTAGATTTATGGTAGCAGGACCAAGTTCCATCACAATTACACCAAGAAACTTTTCGTAATAGCCTCTGATGACTGATCTATAGTACAACATTGAGAGCCCCAGTAAAGTGAAGTACAAAGGCAAACTCAAACCAGATTTAGTAATTCAGTGCATCTAGGAACATGCAGCATTCGTTCTGAATGATTAGATCACTAAACTGTTGACAGAAGGATGTAAGTTTAGCGCAACTGTAAAAGGACCACTAAGGATCAATAAGTAGGTTTATCCTTTAGGTTATACAAAAAAATAAATATGTTGATCTGGGGGCCTCTACGGCAGATCGCGTGGGGCGACAAGGCACGGAGCAATGCCTGAACAAATGCTTAGTATAAGTGAACTAAATATACTTAAAACTCGTCTAAGGGATAAGCTGAAAGTATGCTTCTTAGCACATAGAGAAGGAGATGATCAGCAATAGCAAAAGCAAATCTACACATAGTAATAACCTGATAAAGTATAGACTTTATACTAAGTGAAACTGAAAGAAACAATTCACAAAATGTACAAACTTTACTCTACAGACTGCTGCAAGCTATAAAAAAGAGAATATCCTCAGGTGCAGGTTCTTCAAAACAACTTCAATTGGTTGCACCTTAGTCATATCAAATACAAACCAGTAGTTGCATTTGTTCAAAACAAAGAGTGACGCACTCATAGCTTAGCTACCCTTTACTTCAGTTAAATAGTACGTGCTAGCTTGCTTGATGGCTGTGCATTTTGTGATGGGTAAGCCCACAAAATTCAGAGTGAACAACTCGCAATCTGACTCAGACCAAAGAACAAAATCATTGGCTTTTAGTGTGATTTAACCTATGTATTCTGTAATATAGACAATATCTTGCTCTTTGATTTTTCTGTCTTTCTTGTCTACTAAACTGACTGAGACTAAAGTAACATAAGTTTCTCTTGTCGGGGTTTTGGTTATTCCAAGATAATATCAGAAGGTCGAACTTCGGTTTTCCAACCAAAGAACATCCAATTCAGTGAAACAAGCTTTCATAGTTGCACACGCAGCCTTGTCACATGCGGCATTATTCAGTGCCAAAACTCCCATGTATATGCCAGTATAATCAGTAATGCACAGACAGGGTGTACCACTTTTATCCACATTCCCAATCATGTTTATTTTCTGCAAACGACGTGAGAAAACTCAGCCTATCTCTTCTGTAGGGTGCTGATTAAATCTAGCTTCTCTGTAAAGTACCAACTAATTTTTTTTTTCTTCTGGATCTTCTCTATTTACTCAACAAAATGTTGCATGGTTTTCCACAGCTCTACTTGCTGCATGCAATGCAGGGAGAGAAACTATGATGTTATTAACTAATGGTACTTGATGCAAGCAAGCAAAGTCATGGCAAATGCAGCTGCAACCATATGGTTTTGCCCAAGAAGAATGGCAACAAGAAACAAGTGGCAGCAACAGAAAGGAGCACCCCAAAAGGTCCACCAACAAAGAAAGATAACTCCCAAGTTCATCCTCATTATGCTCATCGTGCTCGCTGTTGTTTGCTCACTGACCGGGGTCAATGCCAGCCATGGCAGCTATACTACAGTTCTTACATGCCACTGTAAAGTGTGAAGTGCTGGTGTGTATGCTGTGAGAAGCTGCACAGCTGGACTCCAAGCAAAGGTGCTGGTAATCAAGCGGTACTTAACTTACCACTTTTACCAGAACATGTTTTGCAGTAACTCGTTAGTCAGATGCTGGTGGCGTTGAGCAGTTCCGAGTGCTGCGCCACATAGACCAGTGTGTTGGCGACGATGGCGCCGGTGGCCACCACCACGGGCACGCCAATCCCAGGAAACGTCGAGTCACCACGGTAGAAGAGCTGCGGGACCAGCATCGCCTGCCCCTGTTCCTCCGGAGGAACCGCATGTGCATCAGCAGCGTGCCAACCAGCTTCACGTTGCGCTTGTCCCGGCTGAATTTCAGGCCGAGGGTGAGCTCCACGCCTTCCACATCACCTGGAAAAGTTTGCCATGACAAATTTGGTCAGGACAGACAACATGCTACAGCAGCTCACGGACAGTGAAAAAGGAGGGTCCAAACTTTTCCTAAACTTTTTTTTAGAAAGGAGTTCTTTGCTCAACTCTCAACAGCGTTAAAGTGCATCAATTTCTATCTAGGTACTGATTCCGAGAGACCAAGGGAACAAACCTACTATACTGACCATAACAACCTATCAAAGTTCACCCTGTTTACAACATTTGAGTAAGATCTTTCAGAAACTTGCATGTTTTCTATGGCATCCAAGTGAACTAATCACCAAATCACCAGACCCAAAAAAATCACGAAAGAAAGTGAGGGCAACAGTTTAATTTAAGGAGTAATTCTAATTGGGAATGAGGCCAAACTCCTAGAGTCCAGCCGCCGCCGCCTAGGATGCAGGTCCCGTCGCCTTTCCCTCCTTGGCAGCCGGGCGAGCTATATCCCAAAGCCGCCGCCGTTTGCATCTTCCTCCATCGCGTGAGAGTAGAGCAACAATGGAGAGAGGATAAGAATCTCAGGGCGGAGGGGGAAGGATCGGACAAAAAATCCATATACCTGCTCCGTGGCGCCGCCGTTTTCATGAGCCGCCGTGGATGTGTGCTGGCCAGATCCGGTTGATGTTTCCATGGAGGAGCTCTCCACAAGAAGCTAAGCCCAAGACCACGACCTCCTGCGCACGCGCCGCCACTGGTGCCGCGCGTCGGCCGGCCACGACCTCCGTCGCGCCACCATAACAACGGCCTCCTCCTCACGCATCTGCCCTCCCTATCCTCACGCCCCGCGAACCCCTGCTCTGGCGCCGACGGCTAATGGTCGTGCCCACGGGGTGGCCGCATCTGGGCCACTCTGCGTCACCGCGACGCCGGCGGCACGAAGAGGAGGGAGGGGATCGGGAAAGAGAGCAGGCTGGGTGGGTGGGGGCGCGAGTGCGGGCGGAGGCAGCGGCTAGGGTTTCTCCACGGGGGAGGCTGCGTTTTATATGCCTGCGCGTGAAATGACTAAAATGCCCCTGGCGGGGCACGGAATTTCCAGGCGGTGGCACGAGTACTGTTGATAGCATTTAAAGGCGACGTGGCCACCTTCGTCGTGACTACGACTTCTTCAGGGTTTATATGTTCAATTCCTCCACTGATGTCTTCGTTGACTATATCCGAGAGTTCTTCACTTTTTGATGCTTCTGCATGACTTTTACTCCCTCCCTTCCAAAATAGATGAAGTTAGTACAAAGTTGGGTCATCTATTTTGAAACGAAGGGAGTACCTTATAACGAACAAATTAAGGATGACATTATGTGAAAGCACTCCAACAAGGGATATACTTGGCGGCTACCGCTTACAAGGCTCAGTTATTCGTCATGATCCTCTCCCCGTGTGGCCCAGCTAATGAAATTGAGGGAAAGCCCTTAAGTTGGCAAAAACAGCTTTGCTTTTCTGTGACACCCAAAATGAACAAGAGCACAACAAAATGCCATCCAGACCACTCGAAAGATTGAACCTCTTCTTCTAAAACTTTGAAAAAAAGATGGAATCTCCTCTTACATGGAGCAAATGCTGCAGCTCGGCTCTACTCTCCTCCACAGGCTCTGCTCATCTTGAGGAGCGCCGAGAGCACGCCGTTCATATCGGGCCGGTCCGCGGGCTCGAACTCAGCGCACGACGAGGCCAGGCGCAGCGCGTCGGCGGCCGTGGACAGGTCGACCTCGGTGGCCACCTTCATGCCGGGGTCCAGCACGCCGGCGACACCCTCGAGGCCCCTGGCGAGTGCGTTGCCGACGAGCTGCTGCAGCGTCATCGGCACGCCGTCCTCCTCGATGTTCCCCGTCGGCCTCCGCTTGGTGAACAGCTCCATCACCATGATCCCGAAGCTGAACACGTCCGCCTTCGGCGAGGCGCCCCTCATGTACGCCAACTCTGCATCGCATGACACAAGAAAATGTTATCAGAAGTTCAGACCAAGTTTCAGAGAATCATCACTGAAATGGCGCGTGGACTGTACCTGGTGCCATGTACCCGACGGTGCCCCGGAACGCCGACGACGTCGCCGAGTCGGGCGCCGCCGCGTCCGTCAGGTGGACGCCCAGCATCCGCGCCGTGCCGAAGTCGCTGACGCGCGCCTCCCAGTCGGCGTCCAGCAGGACATTGGAGGGCTTGACGTCGCAGTGCACGATGGGGAAGCCGTAGCCGGAGTGCAGGTACACGAGCCCGTGCGCCACCGAGACGCACACGCGCAGCCGCTCCGCCACCGTCCACCGCGGCGCGTCCGGGCCGTGTATCGCGCCGTCGAGGTCGCCGTTGTCCATGTACTCGAGGACCAGGGCCTTCATCTTGAAGGCCTCCCACGCGTACCCGACCACCCGCGCCAGGTTCTTGTGCCTCAGCCGGCTCAAGGTCACGAGCTCCGTGAGGAAGCTCTTGTCCGACATGGCCGGGAACTGTTCCAGGTTGAGCCGCTTCACGGCGACGGCCTTGCCGTCGGGCTCGACGAGCACGCCCTTGTACACCGTGCTCAGGCTGCTGCTCCCGATCACGTTGCCTTGGTCGAACGAGCCGGTGGCCGCCTCCAGCTCGCCGTACGTGAATCTCCTCAGCTCCGGCACGACAAAGACCTCCGACAGATGGGAGGAGCCATCAGACTTCACCCTCTTCTTCTTGTATCGCCGGCAGCCAACAACTAGAATCGTCACGAGTGAAAAGAGCAGCAGCAACGCCAGCACCAGCAGCACGACGAGTACCAGGAGCCCTGTCCTAGAGAACCGCGGCTTCCCAGCGCCGGCGGCGTGGCACGGCGCGAGGAGCTTCCACCCGCAGAGTCCGGGATTGCCCTGCAGGCTCGACACGCTCAGGTTCCTGAACACGCCGGCGTCCGGCACGGGCCCCTCGAAGTGGTTGGAAGACAGGTTGAGCTCCCTCAGGCTCGTCAGGTTCGCCAGCGCCGGCGGTATGGTCCCCCCGAACGCGTTGCTCGACAGGTCAAGCGTCTGAATGTGCTTCAGCGCGGCCATATCAGGGTTGATCTCTCCGTCGAGGTCGTTGTGGGAGACGTTGAGGCTCGTCAGGAGGTCGAGCTGGGGGAAGAGACCGGCCGGGAGGGTGCCGACGAGGTTGTTGGCCGAGAGATCGAGCGAGTACAGGTTCTTGCAGCCGGCCAGCGTCGCCGGGACGCCGCCGGAGAGCCGGTTGTTCGACAGGTCGATGGCTTGGACCATCGTGAGCCCGCCCACCTCCCGTGGTATCGGACCCGTGAACGCGTTGTTGGACAGGTTGAGGTACATCTGCACGGTTCTCATGGCCGCGATCGCCGCGCCGGGGATCGCGCCGGAGAGGCGGTTGTGCGACAGGTCCAGCGTGAGGAGCTGCTCGTGGCCACCGAGCCCGGCGGGGAACGTGCCGTTCAGCCTGTTCTTCGAAAGGTCGAGGAGGGAGAGCGAGCGGAGGTTGGAGACCGCGGCGGGGATCGGGCCAGCGAACCTGTTGGACGCGAGGTTCAGGATGGTGAGCTGCCGGAGCTCGAAGAGCTCGTCGGGCAGGACGCCGTTGAGGCGGTTGTGCGACAGGTCCAGCACCTGAAGGGAAGACGAGATGTTGGAGATGCTCGCCGGTACTCGGCCGGCGAACCGATTCCAACCGAGCTTCAGGTCGATGAGGTTCGTCAGGTTGCCGATCTCCTCCGGTATCGTCCCCGACAGCGCGTTCCATTGCAGATGCAGCCGTCTGAGCTCGCTGAGCTGGCCGACGCGGCGGTTCAGAGCACCGGTGAAGTTGTTCCACGAAAGGTCCAGGGTGCGGAGGCTGCCGCAGTCGAACAGATCCTCCGGTATGTCTCCGGTCAGCGAGTTGATGCCAACTGAAAGGAACGCGAGGTCCTTTAGCCGGCCAAGCCCAGCGGGCAGGTGACCCGTGAACTCGTTGTTTGACATGCTTGCGTTGGAGAGCAACGTGCAGTTGGCAATGCTCGCCGGAATCGGGCCGGAGAGGGAGTTGGTGTGGACGACGAGCTTCTGGAGATTCCGGAGCGCCCCGATATTCTCCGGCAGCCGGCCGGACAGGGAGTTCTGGTTGAGCGACAGGTATGCAAGGTTGACAAGATTCGTCAGAGACGTCGGAACCGTGCCGGTGAGCCGGTTGGCGTGGAGTGTCAGTGTCTGCAGCGACCGGAGCTTGCCGAGCTCCGGTGGGATCGAGCCGGTCAGCTGATTCATGGACAGCTCCAGCGCCACCAGCGACGTGCACCGCCCGAGCGAGCCCGGGATCTCGGACGACAGAGCGTTGTCGTACAGGCGCAAGTGCTCCAGGTTCACGAGCTCCCCAAGCTCGCGAGGGATGGCGCCCGTGAATCGGTTGCTGTATATGTTGAGCCTGGTGAGGTTCTTACACCGGCCGAGCTCGGACGGGATTGCGCCGGAGAAACGGTTTTCCGACATCTGAAGAATCCAGAGATGCGAGAAGTTCCCGATCTCCGGCGGGATCGAGCCGGACAGCTTGTTGGCGCTGAGGTCCAGCGACTTCATCTGTGTGAGCTTGACGAATGACGGCGGAAGCTCGCCGTCGAGATTGTTTATAAAGACCGAGAATATCTGGAGTTTGTCGAGGTCGCCGATGCAAGAGGGGAGTTGGCCGGTGAGGTTGTTGACGCCCAGGCCGAGCGCCCACATCGCCGAGCAGTTGCAGAGGCTGCTGGGGATGACTCCGGTGAGCGTGTTGTTGGTGAGGTCGAGGAGCTGCAGGCTCCCCAGGTCGCCGAGCTCCGGGGGGATGCCACCGGCGAAGCCGTTCTCGGTGAGGACGAGCTGCTGGAGCTCGCCGAGGCGGCTGAGGTGCGGCGGGATGGCGCCTGTGAAGCCGTTCTCGGTGAGGTCGAGGAGCTGGAGCGTGGAGATGTTGCCGAGGAACGGCGTGAGCGCGCCCTGGAGCTGGGTCTGGAGCAGCTGGATGGACGTGACGCGGCCCGCGCCGTCGCAGGCCACGCCGGTCCAGTTGCAGTGCCGCGGCACCCCACCGCGGGCGGCGTCGCCGGCCCCCGCCGTCCAGTCGGACAGCGCGCCGAGCGGGTCGGCGGTGACGCCCTTCTTGAACGCCAGCAGCGCCTCGAGGTGCACGGCCGCCGACGCGTCCGCCACGGCCGGCGCCGCCGCGAGCAGTGCCGCCGCCAGGACAGCGAGAACGAGCGGCAGCGGCCAGGTGTGACGAGCCACCATTTCACGTGGGATATTTGCTCCTTTCAGACTTGAATCACGTGTGGATATGTGATCGAATCGAATGAATTGACGATTGCTTTTAAGCAACATCGGGCCATGGCGTCGACGTCTGTGTGTGGGACTGTGGAGTCAACCCGCGGCGCGTCAACAGGCGACGAAAGGGACCAGGTTGACTCCAAATCTGGCGGGAAGTTTGATTCAAGGGGAGAAGAAGGTGGCCGGCGGGGCCAACCGTACGGCGGCAGTTTTGCCGTGCCGACATGGCTTAGAGAACAGAAAATGGATGATGGTTTCGGACCAGACTAGATGCTCTTTGCAGTGCACCCACGGTCCGCGGAGAAGAAAAATTGCTCTTTTCTGTAAAAAGCTCTATTTTGTTTGGTCAACACAGAGGTTCTAGTCTGTTGTAGAGAGTGTATTCTGACATCAATAGCCGGACTTTACAAATTTAGCCCCTCAAACATGCGCGGGTGTGTTTCGTCCGTTTTCATTGTGTCCGTTTTGAGTTTCTTTTTGTCCGTGCATGCAGCCATGCTACTGTTTTTTTCCTTATATGTCCAGTCACATGTATATCACGTGTATGTGATTGATGGAGATGAAGAGAAAGAACGAGAAAGAAAAAAAATAAAAAAAGAGAAAAGATGATCTGACACAGGAATACCATGCAAGATGAAACGTTGGCTTTGGAGGTCAGTCCTGACATGGACCTCCAAACTATCGGAGAATTCTCCTCTCTTTGGGACTTAGTGCAGCAGGTCCAACTGACGCGGGATCGACCAGATGCTCTTAGATGGTCTTGGGAACCCAATTGGCAGTTCTCGGTTCGCTCATGCTATGCAACAAAATATGCGGGAAGTGAGGTAGCTACTACGGCAGAGTTTACGTGGAAATCTAGAGCCCCCCCCCCCCCCCCCAATGTCGTTTCTTCGCTTGGCTAGCATTGAAGAACAGATGCTGGACCAGGTTCTAACATGTTGGCTAGAAGAGGTTTGCCGCATCAAGATTCCTGCCCCTTCTGCAACAAAGATGATGAAACGATCCAACACATTTTGATTGGGTGTGTGTTCGAAAGAATATTATGGCATTCAATATGTCATGTGATAGGCAAGCCGGAGTGGGAGCCGGCCCCAGATGAGTCGATTGTTGACTGGTGTGCTAGCAAGAACACTGCGAACGGGCATCAGAAGGACCTGAGATCTATCATATAATCCTTGGCCTTTGGGAACTTTGAAACAAATGAACACGATTGTATTCAATGGGGCGTCGCCCATGGCAAAGCTGGTGGGATCCAAGATCATGAGTGAGTCCAAGACGTGGAAACAAGCAGGCATAATCAAGGGTGACATAGATCATCTTATTAGAGGGTTAGCTCCGTCGTCTATGAGTGAGAAGTAGGCTTTTCGCGTTGAGTGTGGAACACACCTTGTCTTGCACACTAATGTGTTTGTTGTAAAAACTGTGAGGGGGGGCTCTCCCACCCCATCTCTCTCTTTCAATATATGATATGCATGCTTGTGCGTATTCAAGGAAAAAAAAAGTGATTTGGGGTGGGACGCGTCCTACATGACAGACTGACCTGCCGATGGGGAAGATATGAGGGCTCGTGGACAATCCAAACGCATGGGGACAGACGGGGAGGTCCGGTTCGCCATATTTTTCCTTCTCTCTTGTGTCCGGCAATGATCGGCTGTCCTGTCGGACATATAGGGAGCATATGACGAGACCGGATGTAAATGCTCTGAGGCTATATGTGGCCGTTAAGGCTTCTTTAGCCGAACCCTTAAAAGGACTTAACTCTAGTGATACCCTTAAACGTTGAACCCCTCAAAAAATGAGGAGCAATGTCGGGCGGCGCGTTCCTTGCCTCTGACAGCCACCCTGAGCCTTGCCAACCTCCGCCTGCCAAATTCTAGCTGGACTTCGATGAAATTCCTGCGAAGTTTTCTCCAAAGGCATTGAAGATCATCACATGATGAGAATCACTGCAACCTCAGTCATATCCATGAAGACGAAACCCATCTATTTTTCTCATGCAATTTCAGTGTGAGAATTTGAAACTATCCACAAATTATTTGGACATATGGAGGTTCTATCAAGGATTACATTGTTGTTGCCTGAAGAGATTTTGGACATCCTTTTTTCTTGGGGTGTGCAAATTAGTTGGACATATGGAGGTTCTATCAATGATTGCATTGTGGTTGCCCGAAGAGACTTTGGACATCCTTTTTTCCTTGTGGTGGTCTTCCTTGCTGGTTGAAACATTTGAATACTCAGAAATGCAAGATCGGGGAGAGGACTACCTTTGCTTCTTGAAAGTGTAAATTTGTACATAATATCACCCTCCTGTCCCATAGGTTTGAACCTACTGTTAAGTCTAAGCTTCTCACTTGGATTGACAACCTTCGTTTAGGTCTAGACTTTGTTAGGTAAGTTTTTGTTTTCTTACATAGAACATTCCTCCTTTTTTCTTGTTGTGTTGTTGTAATTATTTTCTTGGACTTGGTCCTTTTTGCAGTAAAAGAATGTGACACTTATTCGAATTGTCATCGTCCCTGGTCATGCCACGCTACCCCTCACCGTCCCGGCCATGGCCGCACTCCTTCCTTCCATTCCCGGTCAAGAACGAAGCAGTACAGTACACACAACATCACTCACAGACCATTCGACTAACCTACACATAAACATGTACAAAAGGAGCAGGTACATGGCCGGCAACATTGGTCGCCCATTCCGACTGTTAGAAGGGAGAGAGAGGTTTGGTGGAATATTTCGTTGTATTGCTTGAGCCTCGTGGGCATATATATAGGAGTACATGATCTACTTGGAGTACAAGACAAGCCAGAATATTTCCTAGTCTAACCTATGTTTCCTAATACAATCACGTTACTCAACATCCCCCCGCAGTCACAACGGTAGCGATGCAGACGGTGAGATTGGAGAAGAATCCGAAGGCAAGCCGACGGACACCCCCCCACAGTCGTAACGGTCGACGCATCGCGGAAGTCGTGGCTGGAGTGGAAACCGACGAGATTGCTCAAGCAAGGCGGTAGCCCTTTGTGCCGATGTCGATGTAGCCGAGAGCGTAGAGTGGTGTAGCCGTGGTCGAGGTAGCCGTGCGAAGAACGCCGTGGTCGATGTCGAGTCAGGGTAGCCGGTGTCGAGGGAGTCGCCGTGGAGCCGCAGGCGCAAGGAGGCACCGAGTTAGTCATGGGCGCAGTGGTGTCGAAGAAGTGATGCGCCGGGAAGGAGAATGGTGTTGACGACGCGTCGCGCCGGGTTTGCCAACCCCGGGGACACATCGTAGACGAAGGCACGCGTCGGTGTTGCCAGCACCGGGCATGCGTAGACGGTCGAAGACGAAGTTGACGAAGCGCCGCACCAGGCTTGCCAGGCCCGGGGACACGTCGTGGACGAATGCACGCGGCGGTGTTGCCAGCACCGGGCATGCGTAAACTGGGACCTGCACGAGCTGTACGCCATGTCGAAGAGGTCGGAGAGGCCAGCAGAGAAGGACTCGACGACGGTTGCGGCGCCAATCGGCGCGGGGCCAATGTCGCCCACGGTTGTCGGAGTAGATGAAGCGGTCGGGGTAGATGACGGCGACGCTGGCGATGAGCTGGTGTTGGACGAAGACGAAGTGGGGTGGACGGGCGGCGGCGGCTAGGTTAGGAGTGCGGCGGCGGTGCTCGAAGTAGGCGAAGACCCTGACAGCGTGACGAAGACCGGCGCGGACGGTGGCGTTTCCGCGTCAAGGGAGACGGCGGGGTGCATACCACGGGAGGTCGACGCGCGGTGACGGCGAAGTGGACCGCGGGCCGCGGCGCTACGGCCCAAAGGGCGACGCAGCGGCGCTACGGCCCAAAGGGCGACGCAGCGGCGCTACGGCCCAAAGGGCGACGCAGCGGCGGTAGGCGGGTCGGGGCGACGGCGGGAAGACCTCGGGGCGGCGGCCGGGACCGCGGGCCGCGACGCTGCGGCCCGAAGGGGCGACGCAACAGCGGTTCGCGAGTCGGTGCAACCGCGGGGATGGCCTCGGGGCGGCGGCGGGGACCGCGTATCGCGACACTACGGCCCGAAGGGGCGACGCACGAGTCGATGCAGCCGCGAGGAGAACCACGGGGCGGCGGCGCTGCAGCCCGACGGGGCGACGCAGCGGCAGCCCGATGCTCGATCGGTGGAGAGGCGCGCTGAACTCGGGGACGATCTTCACGGTACCTGCGGAGGCGCGCGTAACCGACGGGCCAGGTCGGTCGCGCGGCGTAGATGAGGCGGATCGCGGCGGCGAGCGGATGATCAAGCCGATCGCGCGCGAGGTCGGGGACGCCGCTCGGTGGAGACGTGGTGGCGGCGGAGTCCGAGATGAAGCTGGCGACGACGGACGGCATGGGACGTCGTGCGGACGAGCTTGTCAGCACCGGCACCCGGGCTGCCAAAGCAACGCCGGCGCCCGGGCAGCGAGGCCCGAGTGACCAACGGAGCAGCGGCGCCCGAGTTGAGGCAGCCAATGAGCCTGACGCAGCCGTCCCGACGAAGCCGAGGACGAGGCCGGCGAGGTACCGGGCCGCCGTGCAGACGCGGCGGAGGCAGGTGATGTGGATCGATGGGCGGGCCGGCGCGCGAGCGACGGCTATGATTGGCCGTCGCATGGCGCGAGGCCGCCGGATCGGGGCGATGCAGGTGTCCCGGTCGAAGCAGGGCGGTGACGGCCGGCGCAGGGCGACGGGCGGACCGACGCGCGGACGGTGGCTGGCCCCGACGGGCCGTCTCGGCGCGCGTGGCCGCCGGGTCGGAGGAGAGGCCTGCTGGTCGCGCCAGGGTCGGAGTAGAGGCGCTCAGGGTCGACGGCGGCGGTGGGCAGCCGGCCAGCACGGCCGGCGGGTCAGAAAACCCGGATCAAAGGATCGAGAAAAAAGACTCTCTAGGGCAGCCGGCCAACACGGCCGGCGGACGAACCCTAGGTACGGGCGGGGCGGCCCCCGGCGGCGGTCATGGAGGCCGACCGCCCCGGGGGCGGCGCGCAGGCGCGGAAGCGGCGGCGGCTAAGGCTTAGGATCGACTTGCGATAGATACCATGTTAGAAGGGAGAGTGAGGTTTGGTGGAATATTTCGTTGTATTGCTTGAGCCTCATGGGCATATATATAGGAGTACATGATCTACTTGGAGTACAAGGCAAGCCAGAATATTTCCTAGTCTAACCTATGTTTCCTAATACAATCACGTTACTCAACACCGACGAATCGTTGCATCTCATATCACGCCATTGAGCCACAAAAAGAACGAAAAGCAGAAGAACTCATTAAGACAAAGAATTACCTAAACCGTGACCCGTGGAGGACGACTTCCGTGACTACTTTCTCGCATCAAATTGCTTTTGCAAGTAATCCCGTAGGCCCTAACTAGTTCTGACATCATCTACTGCCTAGAAATCATCGTTGGCCGTGTGAAAGCAAGAAGGAAGAAGAAAAAAGCAACATCGGAGCATGGCGTCGACGTCGGTGTGTATGACTGTATAGTAAACCTGCGGCGAAGCCATTTGTCAATGGCAACGAAAGAGACCAGCTTGACCTGAAATCTGGTGGAATTTTGGATTCAAGGGGGAGAACAAGATTGGGGTAAGGGAGGGGGGCCTTGCCAAACATGGTCTAGGTAACAGAAAATGGATGATGGTTTCGCACCAGGCCATATTATGCTGACCAGTGTGCCAGATTTCGTGGAGAATACAAATTGACACTCTTTTCAGTGAGCTTCCAGCGTTAGATACATTTGTATCTCGATAAATGTAAAACAAGTAATATGGATCTGAGGAAGTATTTTGTCTGTTCGTGATAAGATTGTTAGGGTGTTGCTTCAGATCTTCTTCTCTTTTTTTTTGCTGGCTGGTTGAAATTTCGTGTAAGCCAGGTTTCTTCTGAATCTCTTCCACTGCAGTTTCAAAAGAAAACGTGTGCGCATGGACAGCAGGAATCAGAATGTCAGGGCAAGTTGGTTCAGAATGCGGCGTGCCGGTTTGTCACAACACGCGTAGGTTTGGAGCCGCCAGTCGGCAGACCAGGGCGAGTGCATTCCACGTCTGCATGCAGTACGGGGTCTTCGCAAAAATACAAGCCTATATGTATCATCCGTTGGACCATGCAGAATTCGGATCAATGCATGTTAAGCTAAAAGCCATGGCAAAGAGTCGGAATCATGTGTGGCCCTTTGCTTCCGTGCCAACTTGCCGAGGAGAAATGGGGAATGTCAGCTAGCTTCCACAAAACAGTATTTATCTCTGTCCTTTTGAATTTGAAATGATTTTTGGCAGATTTTTCCAAGCGAGCTCTTTGACTCCATGACTGCAATCCGTATGAATTATTCAGAAAATGTTCCCGAACGGCACTATATTTCACCGAAATTTTCTAGTATACCAACTGAGTTTTTTTTTTCCTTTTATGTAAGACACCGAAAATGTTCATGAAGACTGCAACCGTGCATGCAAATCTCAGAAGCTCCACGACCGCGTCTATCAAAAGTGAATGATTGTAAACGGACTGTTTAATTTAAAAGCTTGAAAGTAGAAGCTGAAATGTGTGTGTGAAAGCGAGAAAACACAATTCGCCAAAAAAAAAAGACCGAGAAAACACATGGGCTAAAAGTGATAGTGGTGTGTTCTTCTTAACAGAAACCATGAGTACAACACCCACTTGGGGATAAGCTTGGAATGATTCATCGGGAGAGAGTGACACTGGAGTGTCCTCTTGACCAATCCATACCAAGTTGCGTAGCCTAAGAACAGGTCAAAGTCGTAGAAAAACACCCGTCATGGAGCCATGGAGGCCAGCACCTGCTCATGCTAGCTGCAGAGCCTCCAAGTGCGCGAGGAAAAGGCACGGACGAGTGGCCTTTGTTCGGTATGGAGGACCCCATGATTTCAACTGTGGGTGGCGATGACGGCTCCTGGCCTTTGTGCCGCTCCTGCAAGTTGCTGAGCACGGGAGCTGCAACCGCGTTGGCAGTACACGGTTCCCGCCTTGTTGCGTGGAATCCGGAAACGGGTTTTATCGGGGGATGAACCCCGGGCAGGCAACGAAACCCGGATCCTTTTCAAAAACAGCGGGACCAGCATCGCCTCTCAAGTCGGCTCGTGCTTGGCCGGGTCGCTCAACCCGGCCAAGCCCCTCGACCCGGCCGTACTCCTCAACCCGGCCCCAACGACTAGCTCAAGGCGGCCGAACCCGGCACACCAAGACTTCTCAAACAAGCCAGCTCCTCTTTGGTGTGTTCCCCAACCCTGCCTCGGGTCAGCTCCCGTTCCATCCAGACCGTACGATGAGACGAGTCTCCATCCACCGATGACTGAGGCAACAATGCCCCGCCCATGCCTCTGGTCAGCCGGGGCGTGGCAACAGTGCCCCACCTACCCGCTGACCAGGGCCTGCGTGGCAACAGTGCGCCCGTCGTCACTGCTAACGCCAGCAAGCGGCGACTTGACGGAGCGCCACTGTACCCGACTCAACCCGGCCACTCCCTGACGATCGACAAGACGGCGAACAGTGCCCCTAGGCACGCGGGGCCCGCGCCCGGAGAACCCGGCGAGCCCTGACACCCGGCGGGTCCCAGCACCGGCTTCCCGGACGATGGCAACCCGGCCCCACGGCTTTGTAACATTACCATTGTACCCCAGGGGTTGGTCTATAAAACCCTCCACGAGCCCTCATGCATACGGGCAAGCAAGCAACTCTCGCACACGAGAACTATAGCGAACACCAGATCAACCAGACTAGTCACACTAGGAGAGGGAGCAGCCTAAGCCCTGGCCAGCCTCCTTTCTTCCTCGATACAACTCTAGGAGCAACTCTGTACTGTTGCATATCAACCACACTCGGCAGAACTAGGGGTGTTATCTCTCCGGAGAGCCCCGAACCTGGGTATGTCTTGCGTCCCACGCTCGTTCATGCCGACCTCGCCTCTGGAGCCCACCAGTGCCCTCGAGCCTCCTCCTATCTTTAGCCATCCCTTGTCATCTGTCGTGCGCCCACCACGACAGTTGGCGCCCACCGTGGGGCAGCTCGAGATCCTGGCAGGAAGCATGTTCTAGAAGCGGCTCCCCTCCGACTCCGACGAGCCTGTCACGCTGGCGGACAACGTCGTCAACGCGCTCGCCGCCTCCTTCGTCGCGCTACGCATCTCCGATGCACCCGCGGCCGACGAGTACCCCAATGAGGTACTTGACTTTTCCGACTCCCCTCTCTCCCTCGGCGGCAGCGCTCCCGATGGAGGGATGGACCTCTGCGTGGAGGTCTTCGTCACCGACACCGGCGCCTCTTCCTCGTCAAGCGCGGCGAGGAAGGCCGCCGAAGCCAAGGCCGCAGCGGATCGGGCCGGCTCGCCCAACCCGTTGCGCGCCACGATGCAGAGTCTTCGCGTCCCCATCGGCACCGACATCGACGCCTCCAACGTCGCCGTGGCCCTGACTCGGCTCGAGGAGGACCGCCAGCGCCCGCTAGACCTGACCGAGACGCTCGCCGCTACGCAGCGTCGCCTGGACTCCGCTCAGCTGGAGCGCAACGCCGCCTACGGCTTCACGCCTACCGCGGCCGAGCCAAGCCGGGTCGCCGATGTGCGTGCCCGGGGTGGCGCGATCGACCGCGCCTTCGGCGCCATCCCGCCCGTCTACGAGACGCCCGTGAAGAACATGCGCATTGCCCAGGCGGCCGCAGTCGGCCTGGATCAGCTCTTGGGCGATGAGCTGAAGGACCGCCTCAAGCGGGTGAACTACCTCGACGCGGCCAACGCGCAGCAGGACCGCCTCAACCAACTCGCCAAGCCGGCGGGATCCGGCTCCGCCCGCGCCGACGGACCCGGCGATCATCAGTACACGACATCTTCGCCACCCGGCGAGGCACACTCCGGCCGCACCCGAACCCGCTGCTACCCCGCCTCGACGACCGCCGGCGGCTTAGGCGACGAGCCGGCCCTGGAAGACCGGCACAGGCTCGATCAACCCGGTCGCCGTCCGGCTTCTGTCGACCTGGCCCCGCACGGCGCGGTCGCCACCCGGCTGGGCGCGCGCGCCATCGACGACACCGACGCCCGGCACCGCCTCGACCGAATCGCCCTCTCCCAGGAGCTGGAGGAGAGCGGCCCCGTCGGGCCGGCGTGTTTCGGACCACGCATCCGGGACGAGCCCTTTACTAAAGGGTGCACGCTCCCCCGCGACACCCCCAAGTACAATGGCACCGTCAAGCCGGAGGACTGGCTCACCGACTACACCACCGCCATCGGCATCGCCGGCGGCAACTACCGTCGCGTCGTGCGCTACGCACCGCTCATGCTCCAAGGGTCGGCCCGCACCTGGTTGAATAGCCTGCCGATGGGCAGCATCAACACGTGGGTCGACTTCGAGCAAGCTTTCGTCCGCAACTTCACCTGGACCTACCGGTGACCCGGCCTCCCCAGCCAGCTCGCCATGTGCGTGCAGGGGCCGGCGGAAACCAGCCGCGAGTACCTCGCACGCTGGATCGAGCTCCGGAACAGCTGCGAGGGCGTCCATGAAGTCCAAGAGTTCCAGTACTTCGTCAACGGGTGCTGGGATGGCACCCTCCTCAAGCACAAGCTCTTGCGCTCCGAGCCGGCCACCATGGCTGTGCTCATGGTAACGGCGGACAAATACGCCAATGCCGACTCCGCCATGAAGATCCAGGTGGCACTGGATGAAGTCGGCAAAGCAAAGCCGATTCCCCCTCCGAAGCCGGCCGACGAAGGCAGCCGGCAGCAACAAAACCAGCAGAACAACAAGCGCAAGGCCGACCAGCCGGCCCAGCGCTACGATAACCGCTCGTCGCGGCCGCCGAGCAGGCACCCGCGACCGACCAGGCCACCAAGCGCCGGCAGACCGGCAAGACGACGTGGCAGCCCGCCATGAGTTTCGAGGAGATGCTCGATGCTCCCTGCAAGCACCATAGCGGCGCGAGGCCGTCCATGCACATGCTTCGGCAGTGCGCCATCACCAAGCGCATCATGAGGGGCGACATCCCGCCTCCTCCGGCCCCGGCTCCGGGAGCGGGGCAGCCACCTCCGGCTGGCGGCACGATGCGCGACGACGCCTACCCGGCCCAGAATGCGACCTATGTTGTCTTCACCAGCCTCGGCGATGATAAGCGCAGCGAGTGCCTCCTTTGGCAGGAGGTGAACACCGTCATCCCTGCCAAGCCGGAGTACATGCACTGGTCGGAACGCCCGGTCACGTGGACCCGGGAAAACCACCCGGCCGTCATGCCGAACCCGGGTGGCTATGCCCTCGTCCTCAATCCCACCATCGTCGCACCTCGGCGCACGTGCAAGTTCTCCCGCATCCTCATCGAGGGCAGCAGCAGCATCAACATCCTCTACCGCGACACCATGACCAAGCTCGGCCTCGAGGCCAAAGAACTGGAGCCAACCCGGACGATCTTCCGCGGCATCATTCCCGGCCTCTCCTGCTCCCCAATCGGCCGGATCTGACTCGACGTCCTATTCGGCGACGACAACCACTTCCGACGCGAGCCGATCTGGTTCGAGGTGGTGGACCTGTCCAGCGCGTATCATGCGCTGCTGGGCCGGTCCGCGCTCGCCAAGTTCATGGCGGTCCCCCACTACGCTTACCTGAAGATGTAGCTGTCGGGTCCGAAGGGCCTCATCACCATCGCCGGCGACTACCGCAAGTCCCTGGAGTGCGCCCGAGACGGCGCCAAGCTGGCCGAGTCACTGGTCATAGCCGAGGAGCGGCGCCAGCTCGACCGGATCGTCGCCCTGGCCAACGAGACGTCAGCCGCGCCGATCCCGGCCGAGGAGCCGGCTGACGAGGCCTCCTTCAAGCCCTCCAAGGAGACCAAGAAAGTGAACCTGAACCTGGAAGACCCCAGCTGCAGCAAGTATGTTGTCGTGGGCACCCGCCTCGACAGCAAATAGGAAGGCGAGCTCATCGACTTCCTCCGTGAGAATCGGGATATTTTTGCATGGACCCCGAAGGACATGCCGGGTATCCCGAGGAAGTACGCCGAGCACAAACTCCACGTCCGCAAGGACGCCAAGCCTGTCCGTCAACCCCTGCGACGTTTTTCTGAAGAGAAGAGAAGAACCATTGGTGAAGAGGTCGCCAAGCTTTTGGCGGGCGGCTTCATCATGGAAGTGTTTCACCCCGAGTGGCTGGCCAACCCAGTCCTCGTCCTGAAGAAGAACAAGATCTGGCGCATGTGTATCGACTACACGAGCCTGAACAAGGCCTGTCCCAAGGATCCGTTTGCCCTCCCGCGGATCGACCAAGTCATCGACTCTACCGCCGGGTGTGAGCTCCTGTCCTTCCTGGATGCTTACTCCGGCTATCACCAGATAAAGCTGGACTCGGCCGACGCCCTGAAGACGTCCTTCATCACGCCCTTTGGGGCGTATTGCTACATCACCATGTCGTTCGGCCTGAAGAACGCCGGCGCCACCTTCCAGCGCTGCATGCAGAAATGCTTGCTGCCGCAACTCGGCCGCAATATCCACGTCTATGTGGACGACATCATGGTGAAGACCAAGCAGCACCTCACGCTCCTCGACGACCTAAAGGAAACATTCGCCAACTTGCGCGAATACAAAGTCAAGTTCAACCCGGAGAAGTGTGTTTTCGGTGTCCCGGCCGGAAAGCTACCCGGCTTCCTCGTCTCGGAGCGCGGCATTGAGGCGAACCCAGAGAAGATCAAGGCCATCGAGCGCATGCGCAAGCCGGCTCGGCTACGCGATGTCCAGAAGTTCACCGGCTGCTTGGCCTCGGTCAGCCGATTTCTCAGCCGGCTGGGCGAGAGGGCCTTGCCCCTGTATCAGCTGATGAAGAAGACGGCGCCGTTCGAATGGAACGACCAGGTGGACGAAGCTTTCAAGGACCTCAAGCGCATGCTCTCCACCGCACCAGTCCTGGCCGCGCCTGCCGAGAAGGAGCCGCTGTTGCTCTATATTGCCGCAACCTCGCGGTCGGTCAGCACGGTCATGGTGGTCGAGCGACCAGAGAAGGGCAAGATCCAAGCCGTCCAACGCCCAGTCTACTACCTGAGCGAGGTGCTCTCCGCCTCCAAGCAGAACTACCCGCACTACCAGAAGATGTGTTACGGCGTGTACTTCACCGCCAAGAAATTGAAGCAGTACTTCCAAGAGCACGTTGTTACCGTGGTCAGCACGGCCCCCCTCGGCGAAATCATCGGATGCCGGGACGCTTTTGGCCGGGTCGCCAAGTGGGAGCTCGAGCTAGCCGGCCACACCATCCTCTACGAGCCTCGCACTACGATCAAGTCCCAAGCTCTGTCCGACTTCCTCGTCAACTGGACCGAGAACCAGTACCTGCCGCCACCGCCGGACTCAATGCACTGGCGCATGCACTTCGACGGCTCGAAGATGCGACTCGGCCTGGGGGCTGGCATTGTACTGTCCTCCCCGAAGGGAGACCGGCTCCGATACACGTTCCAGATCTACTTCACCGCCTCCTACAACGTCGCCGAGTACGAAGCCCTTGTGCATGGTGTTGGGGAACGCAGTAATTTCAAAAAAATTCCTACGCACACGCAAGATCTATGTGATGCATAGCAACGAGCGGGAGAGTGTTATCCACGTACCCTCGTAGACCATAAGCGGAAGCGTCTAGTGACGCGGTTGATGTAGTCGAACGTATTTGCGATCCAACCGATCCTAGTACCCAAAGTACGGCACCTCCACGATCTGCACACGTTCAGCTTGGTGACGTCCCTCGAACTCTTGATCCAGCTGAGGTTGAGGGAGAGTTCCGTCAGCACGACGGCGTGGTGATGGTGTCGATGAAGTTACCGGCGCAGGGCTTTGCCTAAGCACTGCAACGATATGACCGAGGTGGATTATGGTGGAGGGGGGCACCGCACACGGCTAAAACAATGTCTGTTCTGTGTTCTAGGGTGCCCCTTGCCCCCGTATATAAAGGAGCAAGGGGGAGGCCGGCCGGCCCTTGGGCGCGCCAAGGAGGGGAGGAATCCTCCTCCTAGTAGGAGTAGGATTCCTCCTTTCCTAGTCCTACTAGGAGGGGGAAGGAAGGAGTGGGAGAGGGGAAGGAAAGGAGGGGCGCCACCCCCCCTCCTAGTCCAATTCGGACTCAAGGGGGAGGGGACGTGCGGCCTGCCCTGGCCGCCCCCCTCTCTCTCTCCACTAAGGCCCATCTAGGCCCACTAGTTCCCCGGGGGGGGGGGGGGTTCCGGTAACCCTTCGGCACTCCGGTTATCTCCGAAATCACTCGGAACACTACCGGTGTCCGAATATAGCTGTCCAATATATCAATATTTATGTCTCGACCATTTTGAGACTCCTCGTCATGTCCGTGATCATATCCGGGACTCCGAACTACCTTCGGTACATCAAAATACATAAACTCATAATACCGATCGTCATCGAACGTTAAGCGTGCGGACCCTACGGGTTCGAGAACTATGTAGACATGACCGAGACACGTCTCCGGTCAATAACCAATAGCGGAACCTGGATGCTCATATTGGCTCCCACATACTCTACGTAGATCTTTATCGGTCAAACCGCATAACAATATACGTTGTTCCCTTTGTCATCGGTATGTTACTTGCCCGAGATTCGATCGTCGGTATCTCAATACCTAGTTCAATCTCGTTACTGGAAAGTCTCTTTACTCGTTCCATAATGCATCATCCCGTGACTAACTCATTAGTCACATTGCTTGCAAGGCTTATAGTGATGTGCATTACCGAGAGGGCCCAGAGATACCTCTCCGACAATCGGAGTGACAAATCCTAATCTCGATCTATGCCAACTCAACAAACACCATCGGAGACACCTGTAGAGCATCTTTATAATCACCCAGTGATGTTGTGACGTTTGATAGCACACAAAGTGTTCCTCTGGTATTCGGGAGTTGCATAATCTCATAGTCATAGGAACATGTATAAGTCATGAAGAAAGCAATAGCAATATACTAAATGATTAAGTGCTAAGCTAACGGAATGGGTCAAGTCAATCACATCATTCTCTAATGATGTGATCCCGTTCATCAAATGACAACTCATGTCTATGGTTAGAAAACTTAACCATCCTTGATTAACGAGCTAGTCAAGTAGAGGTATACTAGTGACACTCTGTTTGTCTATGTATTCACACATGTACTAAGTTTCCGGTTAATACAATTCCAGCATGAATAATAAACATTTATCATGATATAAGGAAATATAAATAACAACTTTTGTCGTGGAATTGTCACGGCAGATGTCCTCATGCAAGGACTTAGTCGTGGAGCCATTGCAGCTAGGAAGCTTAAAGGGGTTAAACGGGACAAGGGACACGAGAATTATACTGGTTCGGCCCCTTACGGTGAAGGTAAAAGCCTACGTCCAGTTGAGGTGGTATTACTTAAGGTTTCGATGATCAGGGAGCTTAATCGCTATGCCTGGCTATCGATCTGTTGTCTCCCGTCCTGAACCGCCGCCGGGTCGTCCCTTTATATAGAGAGGTTGACGCCCCGGCGGCTCTCAGAGTTCCGGCCGGCTTATAACAGTGTCCGGCTCGGACTCTTAGCTATTCTTGCCTTACACTACAAGTCTTGCCATAACGGCGGTTCATCACTACGGGCCTTGAGCCGCCTCCGGGTCTTAAGCCCATTATTGACCCGCCTTCCGCAAGCTTGGTGTTGGGCTTCATGTGATGATCATTATAACATAACCCGGCTCCTCCTGGGCGGGTGACTCTAATGGTTATATCCTCAACATTAGGCCCCAGATTGATTTGAACCGGTTCACATCAATCTTCAAAATCTTCCGGCTTCCGCTTGTGCAAAGGTTATAACCTGCCATGACGTCATCTTCCATTAAATTCATTTTTTATTCTGTCATATCCCAACGGATCTTATCTTTAATGACCATCCCGAAAATCAAGGCGTTTCTGCGGCAAGATAATCACGTCTTCAGCCTCCTCGTTTCTCGCGCCCATTTACTAGCCGTCCCTTATAAGTAGGCCCGGCCCATAAGCCTTCGTCACTCTTCTCCTCCATCATCTTCCTCCTCTGACGCTCCAGAGCCCGAGCTCCGCCGCCGCCGCCGCGCACCTCGTCTTCACCGACCAAGGCCGCTGCATCGACCTGTGTTGACCAGAAAACTGCGGCGCACCTTCTGCTGCTCATCAGCACCAGTAAGTCCTCGCAGTCCCGTACCTTAGATCCGCATTAGGGCTCGCGAGTTCTCTGTGTTCTTCGTAGTTCATCGCGATTTCTTCACAGTTCTGCCACCGAGGTTCCTTTTGATCCAAAAACGGTACAGACTCCTTGCGGTAGTAGTTTCTCACTCATTTTTATGCTAGTAGATCCCTTTTGTCCGCAAAAAGACCTCATTTAGAGCTTATGAACTTCTCTGTATCAGTTTTTAGGTCTAGAATTTTTTTTCCTTTTGGACGACCGTTTGATCCAAAATAATCCCTGCAATCTATGAAACTTGTTTATGCAACACTTAGACAAAAACTGCATCTGTTAGCCATGGCGGCTCATATCGCCGGCTTAAAGAAGCCATGCTTTGTGAAATTTCCGGCTTACTCATAATAAAGTTAAATAACTTAAATTGCTTATAATACCCACGGCGGCTTAAATAACCTGACACAATTAGTCATATATCATTAGACCCCTTCATAAGCCGCCATCTTGAATACTGAACTGAAATCTTCCTCCGGCTTAAATTTGAACCGGAAATTTTCTTTTGTCATAGGCTTCCGTCTTTCACAATGCCGCCCAAGGTTCCCAAGGCGCCCATTACGTGCAACTGGGTGAGATCCAACATTACTGATAATACCTTAGATGACTTCGTGAAAACGGGTTACCTGCCTAAGAAGGAGGTCATGTCCTATCGTGCCCCTGACCCATCCGAAGAAAGACCTCAACCAAGAGACGGAGAGGTTGTTATATTTGCTGATCACATGAGCCGGGGTTTTGCACCTCCCGGCTCAAAATTCTTCAGAGATGTTCTGCACTTTTTCGATCTGCGACCTCAAGACATTGGACCCAATTCCGTGTCGAACATTTGTAACTTCCAAGTGTACTGTGAGGTGTACCTTGGAGAAGAGCCCAGCCTACTGCTCTTTAGGGAACTATTTTATCTGAACCGCCAGAACGAGTGTGCCAACGGGCCTAGCTTGGAACTTGGCGGAATTTCAATCCAACGATGGAGAGATTGTCTTTTTCCTTATGCTGAGCCGCCAAGCCACCCAAAAGATTGGAACCAGACATGGTTCTACTGCCAGGACACCTCTCCGACTAACGAGAACCCTCTGCCCGGCTTTCGCGCCCTGCGTCTGGAGTCAAATCACCCCCTGCCAGACAAATTATCTCAAGCTGAGTGTCAACCACTTAGCCCCGCCGTCAACAAGATCAAAGCTCTTCTGGGAAACGGCCTTAACGGCATTGATCTGATCCGGGTCTGGATCGCTTGGCGGGTGATTCCTCTAAGCCGCCGCCCCGGCTTAATGTGTGATTACACGGGCCGGAAGGATGATCCTCTTCGGCACAGCCCCAACGACTTACCTGAGGACGTCGTTGATGACATGACCAAGTCCCTTCTAAACGAGAGCTTAGCAGATTGCGGGAGGACAGGCTTAAGTCCCTTCTGCAAGGCTAACCCGGCTCCGGCGGTACGCTACTGATCTGAGCACCTTACTTTCCATTTTAACAATTTTCGTCTTAACTTCAAGAAACCTTTGTTGTATTTTTCAGGCTAATGATAAGTTCTGGAAGGTCAGGTATGACCATGAGGCTGCTAAAAAAGCCAAGAAGGTTAAAAAAGCCGCCAGGAGAGCCGCTCCCCGCAAGAAGGGGAGTAAGCCTAGCGCCTCAGACCTGCTTCAGCTGGATGACACCTCCGAGTCAGAGGTAGCCCTTGATTCTTTAGGCTCTTCTTTTGTTTTTTTGTCTGTTTTTAACCACCTTATTGACACTGATTATCAGCAGGATGATACCGGAGCGAGTAACCCGGTGATTGAAGAGGTAACTATACTTTCCTCCGACTCGGAGCCCTTGCCAAGGCTGAAAGTCCGAAGAGTAACCCGGAAAGTAAGATTTTCACATCCTTTTATCAAGATCCTCAATTTCTTTTGAAGCGACAGATTCATGAGAGCCGGAGGCAAACCCGGACCAACAAGGATGCAGACCTCTCCTTTGGCTTACCTGAAGCATCAAGGAAGCGCCGGACCGAGGTTATCTCCAACTTATATCCTTTTCATCCTTTGGCGGGCATCACTCGTCAACCACTCAATTCTTCTGATTCAAACTATCAGGAAACTTCACCTTCCTCCGGGGACTCCATGCAATCTAACTTGCCGGCTTTCAAGACCGCACCCGGGTAATGATGATCAGCTTATGTTGCGCTTATCTTACTCATGTTTTTGCACTAACCTTTTGACTTTCAGTGCACAAGCAAAGCTCAGCAAGAGAGCAAAGAAAAGTAACCCGGTCGAAGAGCCGGTCTTGACTGAACCCAACGCCTCTGCCTCTGAGCCGCCGTCTGCACCAGCTCCAGAAACCACTGCTCCAACTGAAGAACAAGCCATGGAGGGTTCTGACAACCCGGAGATCCCCAGCCCAGCTCAACCGGCCGATGACCCGGATGTGGTGATTACCCGGACCGAATTTGTTGAACCGGGAAGACCCACCGTGCTGGCTAAGTGCTCTGCTAAGGAGGAACTTCTGGAACGCCGCAGAGCCAGGCTGGACATTACTAACTATGCCAATCTGAGCATTGGAGATATTGTCGCTGGTTATATTGGTCAAGTGCACAATAGCCCGGACCTGGAAATTGACATGGTGAAGCAGATACAGCAAAAATCTGAGGTACAACTCTCTTGCTTACTCCATAGTCATCCTTACCATGCTAGCCCCCAAGTCTATTACTTATGATAGAATATGTTGTAGACTTAATACCGGCTTACCTGGTAACACTCAAGGGCCGGCTTAAACAGCATAGTTCACCTGATTCTTTCCTTACTTTAACCAAGTAGTTGAGCAACTTGACACATTAGCCCCCAAGTGCCAAGTACCTTTGCCTGCAAAGTGCTTGGGACTTATTTTCATGAACCGGCACTGTAAATAAAGCTTCTCAGCCTACATTAGCCCCCAAATGCCAAGTGTCTTTGCTTGCAAAGTGCTTGGGACTTTAATGTTGCATGATAATCACTCAAACTGTAACTCGGAACTTGTACTGGCTGCCTGCAAGAAACTTGAATCGGAAATCTCTGATCTGAAGACCCGCTTGAAGACTCAGGAAAATGAGACCCAGAAGGCCAATGCCAAATTTGAGTTCAGTGTCTCTGCTCAAGAAAAACTGAAGAAAAAAATTTGAAGCAGAAAGAAAATCCTGGGCCGATGAGAAGAATGCCTTGCTCAGCCGGGCCGAACAAGCGGAGGCTGCTCTTACTGAGAGAACCGCCGAACTCTCCGGCTTAAAACGCCATGTATCGCAGATGGTCTCCGCAATCTTCGCTAAGTTACTCTGTAAGCTTTAAATAAGTTTACATCATTCATGTCTCATAAGCCCCACCATTGCCATCAGCTCACCTGACTTTGTTATACAGGTCCCAGAAGCTCCAATCTCAATCAGAACATGCTGACCAAGCTGAAGGCTGTTTACACCTTGGTGGAGCAACTCTACACCGGGTCACAACGTGCTTTAGCCGTTGTGGCTCTGTCCAATGAGGTTCCCACTCACCTGGCAGACGTACTCAGGCGGCTTGTCGTACTTCCTCAACGCTTCCAAGAGCTGAGACGGGCTTCTGCAAGAGCCGGAGCTATAGCTGCTCTGAGCCGGGCCAAGGCATTTCTACCGGAGCTAGACCCGGCCGACATCGCTCTTGGATACCCCAGCCTGAAGGAAGACGGCACCCCCTTTGACCAGAAAGACTTCGCCGCCTGTGTGAAGAGCGTGCGCCCGGTGGCCACCTTGATTGGGAATGACACAGACCTTACCAAGTATCAGCCGGGGTATGACGCGGAGAATCAGAGGATCCCAACTCCACGCTATGAAGCAGTCAGCCTGATCCCTCCGACTCGTAAGCATACCTTCGCCCCAGAAGTTGACCCGGCCGGGTTAATTGATGATGAGGCTCAATTTGAAGCTTTGAGTGGCATTGACTGGAAATCATCAACCTTCCAGGTCATGGAAACAGCCGGAGGAGCGGAGAGGGATGAGCCGGGAGCTTCAACCCAACAAGCACCTTGACTTCTTAGGCGGCTCATGGTTACGCCTTAAAAACAATGCCTCACCTTTTGGACTCGGGGAGTCCTGTAATAGAGTAGGACAAACACTTAATTTTGTCGTGCCATCGTGCACGTGTGCAGCGCTTAACTCTGTTGAAGCTGCTCTTTTATATTCCTCCGGGTTATGTTTGATCATTTACTTTCCTTAATTGTCCTGCATAGAAAAACAAATCACAAGTCTCTAGGCGGTTTACCGCATGGAGAGTCATATATTTTACACATAACCCGGAATATGAACCAAAGTCGTAAAAGACCGGCTCTCAATTATATCCTTGAGGTAACCATAATAGCATACCTGCAAACCTTCAAGTACACTTCCGGTTTATGTAACCCAAATAATGAGGTTGAGAACTCAACTCCGGTTCACCAGCATCGATAATGCTTATTGTGTGCTATCACCATTGTTAATCAAAGTTAAGCCGGCGGAGTAAGAACCGCCCTTGCACACTGTTGATATGATCAAAAGAACTTGTTGCAAACCAAAAGATCAAAACATAGGGGCTTCTGGTTCAAATACGACCAGAGAACCGTCCCAAAGGGGTTAAGCTAAGATTCGAATGCGATCATATAGCCCCCAGTGGCTTTGGCGTTGCCGATCAAGAGGGTACCGACAGCTATGTTCTCTTAGGTTCGAATACGACCCATGTTTGAACAGGAAGCCCCCAAATGACCTTGAGAGTTGTTTAACGACGCTGATTCGAATACGATCCACGTCGGTTCCCAAAGGGGGTTGAGCTATGATTCAAATATGATCAAGAAAAACTCCCCAATGAGCTCGGCAATTTGCCAATCAAGTGGGTATCGACAGCTATGTTCTCTTTGGTTCGAATACGACCTATGTTTGAACAGGAAGCCCCCAAGTGATCATATTGTTAACGGCTAGATTCGAATACGATCATAAGCCGGATCAACCTCCAAGTGACCATGTAATGTTGTAATGGAAATAACAATAACACATTTACCTTTGGAGGAAAAAGGACAGAGGTCCTGCTTTATTATTTATCATAATATATACATGGCTATAGAAATATGTACATTATGAGAGCCGGTGGCTCAAGTGTAATAAGGCCGAAGCTGAGCTATGTTCCACGGCCGACGGGTCTCTTCCTCCGACTTACGTGAATCTTTGTGCTCCCGAACATCGATAAGGTAGTATGACCCGTTGTGCAAGTTCTTGCTGACCACAAAGGGCCCTTCCCAAGGCGGGGATAACTTGTGTGCATCTGTTTGATCTTGGATGAGCCGGAGCACCAGATCACCTTCCTGGAAGACCCTGGACTTAACCCGGCGGCTGTGATAGCGGCGCAGGTCTTGTTGGTAAATCGCCGAGCGAGCTGCTGCCACATCACGCTGTTCGTCCAACAAGTCAAGAGCATCTTGACGCGCCTGCTCATTATCCGCCTCAACATAAGCCGCCACTCGAGGCGAGTCATGACGGATGTCGCTAGGGAGGACCGCCTCCGCTCCATAAACCATGAAGAAAGGCGTGTAACCCGTAGACCTGTTAGGAGTAGTATTGATGCTCCATAACACGGAGGGTAACTCCTCCACCCAACAACCCGGCGTCCGTTGCAAAGGGACCAAAAGCCGGGGCTTGATGCCCTTCAAGATTTCCTGATTGGCTCTCTCAGCTTGACCATTGGATTGAGGGTGAGCCACTGATGAAACATCAAGCCGAATATGCTCTCGTTGACAAAACTCCTCCATGGCGCCTTTAGACAGATTGGTACCATTGTCAGTTATAATGCTGTGTGGAAAACCAAAGCGAAATATCACCCTTTTCATGAACTGAACCGCTGTGGCTGCGTCACACTTACTAACTGGCTCTGCCTCAACCCACTTTGTGAACTTGTCGACCGCCACCAAGAGGTGGGTCTTCTTATCCTTGGACCTTTTAAAAGGCCCAACCATATCAAGCCCCCAGACCGCAAATGGCCAAGTGATTGGAATCATCCTCAACTCTTGAGCCGGCACATGAGCCCGTCGCGAGAACCTCTGACAACCGTCACATTTACTGACCAAGTCCTCTGCATCAGCATGAGCCGTCAGCCAATAAAAACCATGACGAAAAGCCTTGGCCACAAGGGATTTTGAGCCGGCATGATGGCCACAATCCCCCTCGTGGATCTCACGTAAAATTTCTTGACCTTCCTCAGGGGAAACACAACGCTGGAAAGTTCCAGTGACACTGCGACGATGCAGCTCGCCATTGATAATTATCATTGACTTAGACCGCCGGGTTATTTGTCTGGCCAAAGTTTCATCTTCAGGCAATTCTCCCCGGGTCATGTAAGCCAAGTATGGTACTGTCCAATCTGGGATAATGTGGAGAGCCGCCACCAACTGCGCTTCCGGGTCAGGAACAGCCAAGTCTTCCTCTGTAGGCAACTTAACAGAAGGGTTATGCAAAATGTCCAAGAAAGTATTAGGCGGCACCGGCTTTCGCTGAGAGCCCAGCCGGCTTAATGCATCAGCCGCCTCGTTCTTCCTGCGATCGATGTGCTCTACTTGGTAACCCTGAAAATGTCCAGCAATGGCATCAACTTCGCGGCGATAAGCCGCCATGAGGGGGTCCTTGGAATCCCACTTGCCTGACACTTGTTGGGCCACTAAATCTGAGTCGCCAAAGCACCTTACCCGGCTTAAGCTCATCTCCTTAGCCATCCGAAGACCATGGAGCAAGGCCTCGTACTCAGCTGCATTGTTAGTACAGGGAAACATCAACCGTAGCACATAGCAAAACTTGTCACCTCGAGGGGAAGCTAATACAACTCCAGCCCCCGAGCCCTCCAATTGCCTGGACCCGTCGAAGTGAATAGTCCAGTATGTATTATCCGGTTTCTCTTCAGGCACCTGCAGCTCTGTCCAATCGTTGATGAAATCCACCAATGCTTGAGATTTGATAGCAGTGCGCGGCACGTATTTTAGACCATGAGGCCCAAGTTCGATAGCCCACTTAGCAACTCTTCCTGTGGCTTCTCTGTTTTGGATGATATCTCCTAAGGGAGCAGAACTAACCACAGTGATAGGGTGACCCTGGAAATAATGCTTAAGCTTCCGGCTTGCCATGAATACACCCATAAACAAGCTTCTGCCAATGTGGATACCGATGTTTGGACTCAATGAGTACTTCGCTGACGTAGTAAACCGGCCGCTGAACCGGATACTCCTTACCCGCTTCCTTACGCTCCACCACCACAGCCACACTGACGGCTCGTGTGTTAGCGGCTACATACAGCAATAAAGGCTCCTTGTCAACGGGAGCAGCAAGGACTGGTGGCTCAGCTAGCTGTCTTTTCAAATCCTCAAAAGTAGTATTAGCAGCATCATTCCAGATAAAGTCATCTGTTTTCTTCATCATCTGGTACAGTGGCATGGCCTTTTCGCCCAACCGGCTTATAAACCGGCTCAAAGCAGCGATGCGACCCGCCAGACGCTGGACATCGTTTATGCACGCCGGCTTAGCCAGAGAGGTGATTGCCTTGATCTTTTCCGGGTTAGCTTCAATGCCTCTGTGAGAAACCAGAAAACCCAAGAGCTTGCCTGCAGGAACACCAAAAACACACTTGGCCGGGTTAAGCATCATCTTGTAGACCCGGAGATTATCAAAGGTCTCTCTCAGATCATCTATCAAGGTCTCCTTCTCCCTGGATTTAACCACGATATCATCCACATAGGCATGAACATTGCGCCCAATCTGGTTATGAAGACAATTCTGCACGCAACGCTGGTAAGTCGCATGTGCACTCTTGAGCCCAAAAGGCATAGACACATAACAGAAGGCTCCAAAGGGAGTGATGAACGCCGTCTTCTCCTGGTCCTTAACTGCCATTTTAATCTGATGGTATCCAGAATAAGCATCCAAAAAGCTTAAGCGCTCACAACCCGCCGTAGCATCAATAATTTGATCAATACGGGGGAGAGCAAAAGGATCAGCCGGACAAGCTTTGTTTAAATCCGTGTAGTCCACACACATCCGCCAGGTGCCGTTCTTCTTGAGCACGAGCACCGGGTTAGCTAACCATTCTGGATGAAAAACTTCAACAATAAACCCGGCCGCCAAGAGCCGGGCTACCTCCTCACCAATGGCTTTCCGCCTCTCCTCATTAAACCGCCGGAGGAATTGCCTGACCGGCTTAAATTTCGGATCAATATTGAGAGTGTGCTCAGCGAGTTCTCTAGGTACACCCGGCATGTCAGAAGGTTTCCATGCAAAGATGTCCCTGTTCTCACGGATGAACTCGATGAGCGCGCCTTCCTATTTCGGATCCAGATTGGCACTGATGCTGAACTGCTGAGATGAGTCACCTGGAACAAAGTCAACAAGTTTAGTCTCATCAGCTGACTTAAATTTCATTACCGGCTCATGCTCCGTGGTTGGCATTTTCAAAGACGTCATATCTGCCGGGTCAACATTGTCCTTGTAAAACTTCAACTCCTCTGTTGCATAAACAGATTCAGCGTAAGCCGCATCACCTTCCTCACACTCCAAGGCTATCTTCCGGCTGCCATGAACCGTAATGGTCCCATTGTGACCCGGCATCTTGAGCTGCAAATACACGTAACACGGCCGTGCCATGAACTTGGCGTAAGCCGGCCGCCCAAATAAAGCATGGTACGGACTTCTTATCTTAACCACCTCAAAGGTTAGTTTTTCCGCCCTGTAGTTGTACTCATCTCCAAAGGCCACTTCCAGCTCGATCTTACCGACTGGATATGCCGACTTGCCGGGCAGCACGCCATGGAAATCAGTATTGGACTGGCTGAGGTTTTTATCAGTTAAACCCATACGACGGAAGGTCTCATAATAGAGGATGTTGATGCTGCTGCCTCCGTCCATGAGCACCTTAGTGAATTTATACCCCCCAACCTGAGGAGCCACCACCAAGGCCAGGTGACCCGGATTATCAACCCGGGGAGGATGATCTTCCCTACTCCACACAATAGGCTGCTCAGACCATCTTAAATAGCGTGGAACCGCCGGCTCAATAGCATGCACAACCCTTTTATGTTGCTTCTGCTCTCGCTTGCACAGACTGGTAGTAAACACATGATACTGCCCGCCATTGAGCTGCTTTGGATTGGTCTGGTATCCCCCCTGCTGCTGCTGCTGATGACCCTGGCCGGACTGCTGATTAAAGCCCCCTTGAACATTCTGAGAATTGGAATTTGAACCGCCGCCCGGGCCATGAAAGCCGCCGGCGCCTGAGCCGCCGCCCGGGCCATTGTTGCCATTGAAAGCATTGGAATTTTTAAAGGCCTTCATGATTGCGCAGTCCTTCCATAGATGAGTGGCCGGCTTTTCCCTAGAGCCATGCCTTGGACAAGGCTCATTCAACAACTGCTCAAGCGTCGGGCCTGACCCGCCGGCTCGGGGAGGTGGTCTCCCCTTACGTCGGTGGTTGTTACCCTGTGAATTGGCGTTGGCCACAAACTCCATACTGCCATCAGCCTTACGCTTGTTACCTCCCTGGTTCGCCGGGTTATGCTGGGGGCCCTTGCCATTGCCATTCCGTTTTCCCTTCCCTGTCCTTTCATCATCCGACGCGGGATCCTTGGTACTATCAGAGTCGGCGTACTTGACCAGAGCCGCCATCAGCGTACCCATATCATTGCAATCGCGCTTGAGCCGCCCGAGCTTCATCTTCAGGGGCGCAAAACGACAGTTCTGCTCCAACATTAAGACTGCAGAGCTGGCATCCATCTTATCAGATGAATGTATTATCTCTTTGACCCGGCGAACCCAATGGGTTGTAGACTCGCCCTCCTGCTGCTTGCAGTTAGTCAAATCCACAATTGACATAGATTGCCTACATGTATCTTTGAAGTTTTGGATGAACCGGGCTTTTAGCTCAGCCCAAGACCCGATAGAGTTAGGCGACAGTCCTTTCAACCAAGTGCGGGCAGTCCCATCTAACATCATGGTGAAGTACTTGGCCATTGCCGCTTCACTAACCTCCAGCAACTCCATAGCCATCTCTTAACTCTCGATCCAAGCTCCGGGTTGTAAATCAGCCGTGTAATTAGGCACCTTCCTAGGCCCTTTGAAATCCTTGGGCAAACGTTCATTACGGAGAGCCGGCACCAGACAAGGAACACCTCCAGTCCTCGTAGGTATACCCGCATCGATAGAAGCCGTCGGATAAGCCGGGGGTGGCTGGTAAGCCGTCAACTGAGGCGCCTGCTCTGCCTCTTGCCATGCTCTGTCTTGGTCTACCGCATGAAAGGCTCCATTATGAGCCGGGCCGTGGCCAGGAGGCAAGTCACGGCGTCGGACATTGCTTGAGCCGGTCGCTGAGACCATGTGTCTGCTATAACTCGGGCTCCGGCCTAGACGAGGGGTTGAATGAATCTTGTCCCGGCTATAAGAATATGCCTCCTGTTGCGCCAGAGCCGTCTGAAGGAGTTCTCTGACCTGGCGGGTTTCGACCGCCGTTGGAGAGTCGCCCTCGATTGGGAGAGCCGCCAGTCGCGCCGTCGCAGCGACCATGTTTTCCAATGGGTTGGCATAATGACCCGACGGTATCGACACGTACTGAGGCGGGGTAGTGCTCACCCGGGGAGGTCCCATCACTTGGGGCTGAATTGGCGTTCCAGCCCCGAGCGCCGTGATCTCTGGCGGGTTACTGGGCCCTGCACCAGGTGTGTTGAAGAGGTTTCGAGGATCGTAAACCGGAGGGAGTCGAGATTGACCCTTTTGATGCCTCCTTCTCATGATCTCATTGGACGCGTTCTGATCCATCGTGAGCCGGAAAGACTGCGCCTGAATCAGCTGAGTCTGGGCGTCGAGAGCCGCCCGTTCCGCAGCCATCCTGATCCCTTCCGCTGCCAGGTCTTCCTTGGCTCTTGCTATGATCCAGCTTTAACTGTGCCATCTCCGCATCATGTTGAGCCTTGATCCGCTGGGGCGACCGTAGCAGTTAACAGGGCCGTCATCTTGTCTGTGAGATCCATCAGCACCTGAGCCGGCGAGTGCACAGGGCCTCCTGCCCCAGTGGCGGAGTTTTGAACAGGTTGTGCGCCGGCCATGAAGATTCCAACCCGGCTCGGCGGCTCAAAGGGGTCCGGAATACTGTCGCCATCGGAACAACCCCTGAGCCTGCCATCTTGAAGCTGGTATAACGAGTCGGTCTCATCCGTGGACGACTCGCCGTCAGAGCGAGCGGCCGTCTCATCGCCAGATCCAGATCCTTCAGAGAGTCCTCCATGGACGCATCCCACGAAAGCACGCTTCAAGGCAGGCAGAGTCCGGGCGGGTCGTGCACGCTGAGCCGTCTCGATGAGATCGGCGCAGAGGTCCGGCTCAGGGCCCGGCTCACCAATCTTGCCAATGAAGACATGGATTCCGCCGAAGGGGACCCGGTACCCGTACTCGATTGAGCCGGCGTCGGGGCCCCAGTTTGCATCGTCGATGTAGAGCTTGCCGCGACGACTCTTGGTCATCCGGCCCACAGCGTATCCCTTGAGCCCTTCGAAGCTGCCCTTCAAGAACTCAAATCCACCGTGCGCTGGCCCCACGGTGGGCGCCAACTGTCGTGGAATTGTCACGGCAGATGTCCTCGTGCAAGGACTTAGTCGTGGAGCCATCGCAGCTAGGAAGCTTAAAGGGGTTAAACGGGACAAGGGACACGAGAATTATACTGGTTCGGCCCCTTACGGTGAAGGTAAAAGCCTACGTCCAGTTGAGGTGGTATTACTTAAGGTTTCGATGACCAGGGAGCTTAATCGCTATGCCTGGCTATCGATCTGTTGTCTCCCGTCCTGAACCGCCGTCGGGTCGTCCCTTTATATAGAGAGGTTGACGCCCCAGCGGCTCTCAGAGTTCCGGCCGGCTTATAACAGTGTCCGGCTCGGACTCTTAGCTATTCTTGCCTTACACTACAAGTCTTGCCATAACGGCGGTTCATCACTACGGGCCTTGAGCCGCCTCCGGGTCTTAAGCCCATTATTGACCCGCCTTCTGCAAGCTTGGTGCTGGGCTTCACGTGATGATCATTATAACATAACCCGGCTCCTCCTGGGCGGGTGACTCTAATGGTTATATCCTCAACAACTTTATTATTGCCTCTAGGGCATATTTCCTTCAGTCTCCCACTTGCACTAGAGTCAATAATCTAGTTCACATCACCATGTGATTTAACACCAATAGTTCACATCACCATGTGACTAATACCCAAAGGGTTTTACTAGAGTCAATAATCTAGTTTACATCGCTATATGATTAACACCCAAAGAGTACTAAGGTGTGATCATGTTTTCCTTGTGAGAGAAGCTTAGTCAATGGGTCTATCACATTCAGAGCCTTATGTATTTTTCAAATTTCTATGTCTACAATGCTCTGCACGGAGCTACTCTAGCCAAATGCTCCCACTTTCAATATGTATCCAGACCGAGACTCAGAGTCATCTAGATCGGTGTCAAAGCTTGCATTGACGTAACTCTTTACGACGAACTCATTATCACCTCCATAACCGAGAAATATTTCCTTAGTCCTCCAAGGATAATTTTGACCAATGTCCAGTGATCTACTCCTAGATCACTATTGTACTCCCTTTGCCAAACTCAGGGCAGGGTATACAATAGGTCTGGTACATAGCATGGCATACTTTATAGAACCTATGGCTGAGGAATAGGGAATGACTTTCATTCTCTCTCTATCTTTTACTGTGGTCGGGCTTTGAGTCTTACTCAACTTCACACCTAGCAACACAGGCAAGAACTCCTTCTTTGACTATTCCATTTTTGAACTACTTCAAAATCTTGTCAAGGTATGTACTCATTGAAAAAACTTATCAAGCTTCTTGATCTATCTCTATATATCTTGATGCTCAATATGTAAGCAGCTTCACCGAGGTCTTTCTTTGAAAAAAGTTCATTTCAAACACTCCTTTATGCTTTCCAGAAAATTCTACATCATTTCTGATCAACAATATGTCACACACATATACTTATCAGAAAGGCTGTAGTGCTCCCACTCACTTTCTTGTAAATACAGGCTTCACCGCAAGTCTGTATAAAACTATATGCTTTAATCAACTTATCAAAGCGTATATTCCAACTCCGAGATGCTTGCACCAGTCCATAGATGGATCGCTGGAGCTTGCACATTTTGTTAGCACCTTTAGGATTTGACAAAACCTTCTGGTTGCATCGTATACAACTCTTCTTTAATAAATCCATTAAAGAATGCGGTTTTGTTACCCATTTGCCAGATTTCATCAGATTTCATAAAATGCGGCAATTGCTAACATGATTCGGATAGACTTAAGCATCGCTACGAGTGAGAAAATCTCATCGTAGTCAACACCTTGAACTTGTCGAAAACAGTTTTGCGACAATTCGAGCTTTGTAGATAGTAACACTACTATCAGCGTCCGTCTTCCTCTTGAAGATCCATTTATTCTCTATTGCTTTGCCGATCATCGGGCAAGTCAACCAAAGTCCATACTTTGTTCTCATACATGGATCCCATCTCAGATTTCATGGCCTCAAGCCATTTCGCGGAATCTGGGCTCATCATCGCTTCCTCATAGTTCGTAGGTTCGTCATGGTCTAATAACATGACTTCCAGAACAGGATTACCGTACCACTCTGGTGCGGAACGTACTCTGGTTGACCTACGAGGTTCGGTAGTAACTTGATCTGGAGTTTCATGATCATCATCATTAACTTCCTCACTAATTGGTGTAGGCATCACTTGGAACTGATTTCTGTGATGAACTACTTTTCAATTCGGGAGAATGTACAATTACCTCATCAAGTTCTACTTTTCTCCTACTCACTTCATTCGAGAGAAACTCCTTCTCTAGAAAGGATCCATCCTTAGCAACAAATGTCTTGCCTTTGGATCTGTGATAGAATGTGTACCCAACAGTTTCTTTTGGGTATCCTATGAAGACACATTTCTCCAATTTGGGTTCGAGCTTATCGGGTTGAAGCTTTTTCACATAAGCATCGCAGCCCCAAACTTTAAGAAACGACAACTTTGGTTTCTTGCCAAACCACAGTTCATATGGCGTCGTCTCAATGGATTTAGATGGTGCCCTATTTAACGTGAATGCAGCTGTCTCTAATGCATAACCCCAAAACTATAGTGGTAAATCGGTAAGAGACATCAAAGATCGCACCATATCTAATAAAGTGCGGTTACGACGTTCGGACACACCATTACGCTGTGGTGTTCTAGGTGGCGTGAGTTGCGAAACTATTCCGCATTGTTTCAAATGAAGACCAAACTCGTAATTCAAATATTCTCCTCCATGATCAGATCATAGAAACTTTATTTTCTTGTTACGATGATTTTCCACTTCACTCTGAAATGTTTTGAACTTTTCAAATGTTCCAGACATATGTTTCATCAAGTAGATATACCCATATCTGCTCAAATCATTTGTGAAGGTCAGAAAATAATGATACCCGCCGCGAGCATCAACACTCATCGGACCGCATACATCAGTATGTATTATTTTCCAACAAATCTGTTGCTTGCTCCATTGTTCCGGAGAACGAAGTCTTAGTCATCTTGCCCATGAGGCATGGTTCGCAAGCATCAAGTGATTCATAATCAAGTGATTCTGAAAGCCCATCAGCATGGAGTTTCTTCATGCGCTTTACACCAATATGACCTAAATGGCAGTGCCACAAATAAGTTGCACTATCATTATTAACTTTGCATCTTTTGGCTTCAATATTATGAATATGTGTATCACTACGATCGAGATCCAACTAACTATTTTCATTGGGTGTATGGCCATAGAAGGTTTTATTCATGTATACAGAACAGCAATTATTCTCTAACTTAAATGAATAACCAAATTGCAATAAACATGATCAAATCATATTCATGCTCAACGCAAACACCAAATAACATTTGTTTAGGTTCAACACTAATCCCGAAAGTATAGGGAGTGTACGATGATGATCATATCAATCTTGGAACCACTTCCAACACACATCGTCACTTCACCCTTAACTAGTCCCTGTTCATTCTGCAACTCCCGTTTCGAGTTACTACTCTTAGCAACTGAACCAGTATCAAATACCGAGGGGTTGCTATGAACACTAGTAAAGTACACATCAATAACATGTATATCAAATATAGCTTTGTTCACTTTGTCATCCTTCTTATCCACCAAGTATCTAGGGTAGTTCCACTTCCAGCGACCATTACCCTTTGTAGTAGAAGCACTCAGTTTCAGGCTTGGGTCTAGCTTTGGGTTTCTTCATGGGAGTGGCAACTTGCTTGCCATTATTCTTGAAGTTCCCTTTCTTTTCCTTTGCCCTTTACTTGAAACTAGTGGTCTTGTCAACCATCAACACTTGATGCTTTTCTTGATTTCTAGCTTCGCCGATTTTAGTATCACGAAGAACTCGGGAATCATTTTCGTCATCCCTTGCATATTATAGTTCATCACGAAGTTCTAGTAACTTGGTGATAGTGACTAGAGAACTTTGTTAATTACTATCTTATCTGGAAGATTAATTCCCACTTGATTCAAGCAATTGTAGTACCCAGACAATCTGAGCACATGCTCACTGGTTGAGCTGGTCTCCTCCATCTTGTAGGTAAAGTACTGTCAGAGGTCTCATACCTCTTGACACGGGCATGAGTATGAAATACCAGTTTCAACTCATGGAACATATTATATGCTCCGTGGCGTTCAAAACATTTTTGAAGTCCCGGTTCTAAGCCGTAAAGCATGGTGCACTAAACTATCAAGTAGTCATCATACCGAGCTTTTGTCAAAAACATTCATAACGTCTGCATCTGCTCCTGCAATAGGTCTGTCACCTAGTGGTGCATCAAGACATAATTCTTCTGTGAAGCAATGAGGAAAATCCTCAGATCACGGACCAAGTCCGCATCATCGCTACTATCATCTTTCAACTTATATTTCTCTAGGAACATATAAAAATAAACAGGGAGCTACATCGCGAGCTATAGATCTACAACATAGATATGCTAATACTACCAGGACTAAGTTCATGATAAATTAAAGTTCAATTAATCATATTACTTAAGAACTCCCACTTAGACAGATATCCCTCTAATCATCTAAGTGATCACGTGATCCAAATCAACTAAACCATGTCCGATCATCACGTGAGATGGAGTAGTTTTCAATGGTGAACATCACTATGTTGATCATATCTACTATATGATTCACACTCGACCTTTAGGCCACAGTGTTCCGAGGCCATATCTGCATATGCTAGGCTCATCAAGTTTAACCCGAGTATTCTGCATGTGCAAAACTGGCTTGCACCCGTTGTATGTGAACGTAGAGCTTATCACACCCGATCATCATGTGGTGTCTCGGCACGATGAACTTAGGCAACGGTGCATACTCAGGGAGAACACTTGTACCTTGAAATATAGTGAGAGGTCATCCTATAATGCTGCCGTCAATCAAAGCAAAATAAGATGCATAAAGGATAAACATCACATGCAATCAATATAAGTGATATGATATGGCCATCATCATCTTGTGCCTTTGATCTCCATCTCCAAAGCACCGTCGTGATCACCATCGTCACTGGTGCGACACCATGATCTCCATCATAGCGTTGTTGTCGTCTCGCCAACTATTGCTTCTACGACTATCGCTACCGCTTAGTGATAAAGTAAAAACAATTACAGGGCGATTGCATTGCATACAATAAAGCGACAACCATATGGCTCTTGCCAGTTGCCGATAACTCTGTTACAAAACATGACCATCTCATACAATAAGATTTAGCATCATGTCTTGACCATATCACATCACAACATGCCCTGCAAAAACAAGTTAGACGTCCTCTACTTTGTTGTTGCAAGTTTTACGTGGCTGCTACGGGCTGAGCAAGAACCGTTCTTACCTACACATCAAAACCACAACGATTTTTCGCCAAGTGTGTTGTTTTAACCTTCAACAAGGACCGGGCGTAGCCACACTCGATTCAACTAAAGTTGGAGAAACTAACACCCGCCAGCCACCTGTGTGCAAAGCACGTCGATAGAACCAGTCTCGCGTAAGCGTACGCGTAATGTCGGTCCGGGCCGCTTCATCCAACAATAACGCCGAATCAAAGTATGACATGCTGGTAAGCAGTATGACTATTATCGCCCACAACTCATTTGTGTTCTACTCGTGCATATAACATCTACGCATAAACCTGGCTCTGATACCACTGTTGGGGAACGCAGTAATTTAAAAAAAATTCCTACGCACACGCAAGATCTATGTGATGCATAGCAACGAGCGCGAGATTGTTGTCCACGTACCCCTCGTAGACCATAAGGGGAAGCGTCTAGTGACGCAGTTCATGTAGTCGAACGTCTTTGCGATCCAACCGATCCTAGTACCGAAAGTACGGCACCTCCGAGATCTGCACACGTTCAGCTCGGTGACGTCCCTCGAACTCTTGATCCAGCTGAGGTCGAGGGAGAGTTCCGTCAGCACGAAGACGTGGTGACAGTGTCGATGAAGTTACCGGCGCAGGGCTTCTCCAAAGCACTGCAACGATATGACCGAGGTGAATTATGGTGGAGGGGGCCGTCCGGCCCTAGGGCGTGCCAAGGAGGGGAGGAATCCTCCTAGTAGGAGTAGGATTCCTCCTTTCCTAGTCCTACTAGGAGGGGCAAGGAAGGAGTGGGAGAGGGGAAGGAAAAGGGGGGCGCCACCCCCTCCTAGTCCAATTCGGACTCAAGGGGGAGGGGGCGTGCGGCCTGCCCTGGCCGCCCCTCTCTCTCTCCACTAAGGCCGATCTAGGCCCACTAGTTCCCCGGGGGGGTTCCGGTAACCCTCCGGCACTCCGGTTATCTCCGAAATCACCCGGAACACTTCCGGTGTCCGAATATAGCCGTCCAATATATCAACATTTATGTCTCGACCATTTTGAGACTCCTCGTCATGTCCGTGATCATATCCGGGACTCCGAACTACCTTCGGTACATCAAAATACATAAACTCATAATACCGATCGTCATCGAACGTTAAGCATGCGGACCCTACGGGTTCGAGAACTATGTAGACATGACCGAGACATGTCTCCGGTCAATAACCAATAGCGGAACTTGGATGCTCATATTGGCTCCCACATATTCAACGAAGATCTTTATCGGTCAAACCGCATAACAATATACGTTGTTCCCTTTGTCATCGGTATGTTACTTGCCCGAGATTCGATCGTCGGTATCTCAATACCTAGTTCATTCTCATTACCGGCAAGTCTCTTTACTCGTTCCATAATGCATCATCCCGTGACTAACTCATTAGTCACATTGCTTGCAAGGCTTGTAGTGATGTACATTACCGAGAGGGCCAGAGATACCCCTCCGACAATCGGAGTGACAAATCCTAATCTCGATCTATGCCAATTCAACAAACACCATCGGAGACACCTGTAGAGCATCTTTATAATCACCCAGTTACGTTGTGACGTTTGATAGCACACAAGGTGTTCCTCTGGTATTCGGAAGTTGCATAATCTCACAGTCATAGGAACATGTATAAGTCATGAACAAAGCAATAGCAATATACTAAACGATCAAGTGCTAAGCTAACGGAATGGGTCAAGTCAATCACATCATTCTCTAATGATGTGATCCCGTTCATCAAATGACAACTCATGTCTATGGTTAGGAAACTTAACCATCTTTGATTAACGAGCTAGTCAAGTAGAGGTATACTAGTGACACTTTGTTTGTCTATGTATTCACACATGTACTAAGTTTCCGGTTAATACAATTCTAGCATGAATAATAAACATTTATCATGATATAAGGAAATATAAATAACAACTTTATTATCGCCTCTAGGGCATATTTCCTTCACATGGCCTCCGGCTTGCCAAGGAACTCGGCATCCGGCGCATCCTATGCTATGGCGACTCAGATCTGGTGGTGCAGTAGTGCTCCGGCGAGTGCGACGCCCGCGACCCCAACATGGCGAGCTACCACTTACTCGCCTAGAAGCTGTCCAGATTCTTCGTGGGCTGCGAGTTCCTCCACGTCCCGCGTGCAGAAAATGAGGCGGCCGACACGCTCGCCAAGATCGCCTCGTCACGGCAGTCCATCCCTCCCGGCGTCTCCCTCGAGCACCTGCACAAGCCGTCCGTCAAGCCGTCTCCGAACTCCAAGTCCATCTACGTCCCGGACAACCCGGCCGCACCTCAACCCAGGCCGGGGATTGCCGAACCCGGCCCGGGGACTGAAGCTGTCGACCCGGCCGCCGCTGTCCCCGACCTGGGGGCTTCTGAACCCGGCTCGGGGGCTACCGCTCTGGAACCCGCCCTTGTGGCCGTCTTCGCCGTAGTAACGGCTCCCTCGTGGATCCTACCCATATCAGAGTTTCTGGATAACGGGGTTCTCCCCATGGACGAGACCGAGGCCCGGCAAGTGCAACGCCGGGAGTCCGCCTACAGCATCATCAACAACGAGCTCGTCAAGCGCAGCTCCACCGGCGTGTTCCAGCGCTGCGTCGAGCAGGACCAGTGCATTGAGATCCTCCACGACATACACCAGGGCGAATGCGGCCACCACGCCGCCTCGCGGTCCCTGGTGGCCAAGGCTTTCCGCCATGGTTTCTACTGGCCCACGGCCCTCCAAGACGCCGAGTCACTCGTCCTCAGGTGCGAGGGATGCCAGCACTTCAGCAGGCGCAGCCACCAGCCGGCCTCAGCACTCTGAACCATCCCGATCGCCTGGCCCTTCGCGGTCTGGGGACTCGACATGGTGGGGCCCTTCAAGAACCGCTCGAGGCGGCATTACACATTTGCTGGTGGCGGTGGACAAGTTCACCAAATGGATCGAAGCAAGGCCAATCAAGAAACTCGAGGGGCCGACGACCGTCCGGTTCATCAAAGACATCGCAGTACGTTATGGCATGCCGAACAGCATCATCACGGACAACGGCACCAACTTCGCCAAGGGAGCGCTGGCGCAAGACTGCTCTGTCTCTGGCATCCGCCTCGACCTGGGGTCCGTGGCACACCCGCAGTCCAACGCCCAGGTCGAGCGGGCCAACGGCCTCATCCTATCCGGCATCAAGCCGCGGCTCGTCGAGCCGCTCATCCGCTCACCCGGTAGCTGGCTCGATGAGTTGTCGGCCGTCCTCTGGAGCCTCCGCACCACGCCAAACCGGTCGAACGGGTTCACCCCGTTCTTCCTCGTCTACGGAGCCGAAGCCGTCATCCCGACCGATGGCAAGTTCGACACGCAGCGCGTCGCGATGTACACTGAAGCTGAAGCCAAAGAAGCCCGCGAAGACGGCGTCCACCTGCTCTAAGAAGCACGTCTCCTGGCACTCAGCCATCTACCAGCAAGGCCTGAGGCACTACCACAGCAAGAAGATCAAGCCCCTCGCTTTTCGCGAGGGAGACCTCGTCCTCCGACTAGTCCACGAGCAAGCCGGCCAGCACAAGCTGTCCCCTCCATGGGAGGGCCCATTCATCGTCAGCAAGGCCTTGTGCGACCGCAACGCCTACTACCTCATCGACGCTCGCAAGTCAAACAAGCGCAAGAGAGACACCGCCAGCGAAGAAACAACCCGGCAGTGGAACGCAGAACTCCTCCGCCCGTTTTACAGTTAGTTGTGTGCACGTATGTATCGCTGCCTTTTGTAATCATATGAAAACTATGGAGTCCCCGAACGACGCTCGCGGGCTGCCCTTTTCCGACCAAGCTATTTGTGTCTCCTACTCTTGTGCATTACCATCCTCTTTGGACCAACCCGACCACCGGTTCGACTCGCTCGACCCGGGGGCTCGGGGGCTGGCCGGCTTGGTCACCACCCACCGCCTGCCTTAGTGATTCCTGGCGCGTTAAGGTTGCCGCGGCCCCCCACTTCGCCCTAGGCCACAGAACCAGCTTCGGCTGTCGGCTGGCAAGCACAACGGGTCAAAGCGCCAGCGCGCCACAAACACTAAGTCAAGGACCGCCGGGTTACCCAACCCGGCCCCGCCACTGTTTAATTGCCGCACGACCGGCTGCTCGCCAACCGACTTCGCCGGAATGCCGCCAGCCGGCCCAGTGGGTGTTTCGCTCGCGCTCAACATTTCGAAGGCCTAAGTACCGCGCGCTCCTCTCAAGGGCCGAACTCCTTGTCACGGACCGGAGCCTCTGCCGTCAGACTCGCGGGGGGGGGAGCCCCGAGAGGGGAAGTCGTAAGAAAACGGCTCAAAAGACGAAAAGCAAAGGCGCAAACATACACGAAATTTACACATCACAAGTTCAAATTTAAATAGGCCCAAGGCCAGAATTCATTACACCCAAGCACCCCCAGTGGGTGGGTGGACCTGCTACCTAACAGAGATTTGTACTAAGTCAAAGCAGGGTAGCCTCAGGCATCTCCAGCGCGAGGTCGCGCGGCAGATGGCTCCCCCTCGGTGGCCTCCGGGTTCACCAAAGTGTCGGTGTCCTCCTCGATACCCGCATCACGATAGACGCCCGTCTCCTCGGAGCTACCCTCCGGGTCGTCCAGAAGCAGGCCATAGTCGTCGGCAGGCACGACTTCACCATCCTTCGCCCGCTCCGGCCGGAACTCGTCGTGGAAGGCGAACCCGGCGATGTAGCCGGCCCGGGCAGCGATCCGTCCGGCCTCCGCCTGCAGCTGGCTCTCCGAGCCGGCTCGCTGGCCTATCAACGCATCTAGCGACAGGTCCGGATGCCAAGACATCGCAAACCGGAGCGCCATCTCAGCACCAGCACGAGTGGCAAAAACACGCCAGCCGTGGAGCCGATCCGGCCCCGCCTCCAACCACCGCGCTAGCCGCGTGAAGCTGTTCGGCGCTACGGAGCCCGGCCACAGGGCCGCCGTCATCGCCGCGCCAGCCTCAGAGAGCCGCCACATCTGCTCGCCCAAGACTCGCAGACGAACCTCGGCGGTGGTCATGATTTCCGAGAAGGTCAAAGCCACCTGCGGGTCGGTCCCGGAGCCGACGACTCCCAGCGGGTCGCGCCGAAAGCGGACGGCTGCCTCTGCCAGCAGGCGCGTCTCCGGGAAGGCCCCTGCCAGAAAGCGAAGCAAGTCAGAAGAAATCACCAAGGACAAGAAGCCGGGATCCCAACCCGGCAGAACCCAAGAAAAGCACTTACTCGAGAAGGACTCTTCCACGTGCTGCGCTTCGAGCAACGTACCGTGCCGCACCTGGGCAATGGTGCAGTCACACTCCTGCAGCGCCTTCTCCAGGTCGGCGACCTTGGCAAGGGCCGCTTTCAGCTCGACGTCCTTGGCCTCGGTCGTCTTCTCGGCCTCCTCGCGGCGACGGGTTCCCCCTGACGGGTCACCTCCGTCACGGCCACCAGCGCCTTCAAGCGCTCCACCTCGGCCTGGAGCTGGCCCTTATCGTCGGCCAGCTTGCCGCATTGCTGGTCGGCCTTGACAAGGGCCTGCTGCGCCTCCACAACCTTGGCGGCCTCCGCCTTGAGGCGTTCCACCTCGGCCTCGAGACGCCTCTTGTCGCCCGCCAGCTGCTCCCGCAGCCGGCTGGCTTCATCAAGCGCCTGCCGGGCTCCCGTCGCCGCCGCCTTCGCCTCCACCACCTCGGCCCCAAGCCGGCCGGCGTCAGCAACAAGCCGGTAAAAATGGAAGACAGCTCAGATCAGCCGGGTTCTCCAAGACAACACCTTGGCTGCCAAAGAAAGATTCAGAAACAAAGTACCAGTTTAAGATTCGACCCAACTGCTACGCAGTTGGCCCAAATCTCGGGGGCTACACCCAGTGGGTGCGCTAGCGCGCCCCCACTAAAAAAGAGCACACAAAAGAAGAATACCTGCCGCAATGCGGAGCCCCTCCTCCTTGGCGGCAAGCTGCTCCTTGAGCTGTCGGTGCTTGTCCAGGAGCCGGTTGAAGACGCTGATGCGGTAGGAATCCAGTTGCTGCAAGCGGCAACGATCAGCACAAGACAGCAGTTTAAGATTCGACCCAACTGCTACATAGTTGGCCCGAATCTCGGGGGCTACACCCAGTAGGTGTGCTAGCGTGCCCCCACACGGAAGAAGCAACCAGAAGAAAAAACAGACAAGAGAAAACTTACAAGCACGGCGCGCTCCAGCTCCCGCGTCTGCTCCAGCTCGGCCTGGGCAAAGGCCTGGATCCTGTCTGTGCGCCCTCGCAAGCGCCGGCTCACGGCGGCCATCGCCGCCTCCTCCTGGGTCTGGGGCCCGTAGACCTCGCTAGACCCGCTCTGAGCCGGCTGCGACCCAGCGGCCCGGTAACCCCCCAGCCTGAGCACCAGGGCGTGCTCTCCGCTGACCGCCTCTTCGACGGCCGGCGCCTTCTCCAGCGCTCTCGCCGGCACCTCCTCCGGTGCCCTCTCCGGAACCATTGCCGGCTCGGCGGCCGACGCAACCAGCGGCGTCACCACCAACGGCGTCTCGCTCGTCAACGCCCGAGGCGCCCCCTCCGGCGCCATTCGCGGCACCTCCTCCAAGACGGCGTCATTGCCGCCTCCATCGGTCCCCGCCCGCTCGACCACTTAGGTCCGCGGCGAGGTGTCGTCCCCAACAACCACGACCTCCCGGTCGAGGTCCATCACGTTCGCACGGCCTCCTTGGCCACGCTCCCCCTCCGACGACGGCTCGAAGAGCGTCGCCGCCACCACCGTCCCCGCCGGCATCTCCGGCCACGCCGGCTCCTCGTCGGCTCACGCCCACGTCACCGCGGCATTAACGCTGGCCTGGGTCGATGCCGCCTCCAGCTCTGCCTTGGCCCGATTCCGGTCCCGCCAGGCCATGCCTTCGGTATCGGCCGGGTCCAGGCCGAGATCCAGATCCATCGGCTCCTCCTCGTCGTCGGCGCTTGTCCGGGTCCTCCGGAACGCGGCGCCCTCGACGGACGCGACGTCCGCCGCCGCCAACGCCAATGAGATCGGCGACCTGAAGCTCAAAGCAAAGTAAACACATGAAAACCAAGCAGAGCCGCTCGGCCACTTGGACTCAAGCAAGAAAGGAACTTACCCGGGCACCACCGGAACTGTGGGCCTCGCCGGCCTCTCCTGCGGAGTGCCACACCCCCTCTTGGCGCGTGGTACGGCGCCCCCGGCCGGGTTCGCCGCGCGCTTCACGGCCAGGGCCCGCGGCGCGACGTTGTCCTTCCCGTGCGGCCGGCTCGTGACCAGCGTCCCCCGCGACGACCCGGCTCCGGTCGCGCCGCCGCCTCTTCCGCCCGGCGCAACTACATCAAACACCTCGCATCAGCATCGCCCGCGCCGCCTCGTGCCCGGCAACTTAAGAAATCCAGAAGACAAAGCTTACCCGCGCGACGCCCCGCGCCGACATCAGCGGCCGCCTCCTCCCCTTCACCGTGGGCCACGTGTGGCACCCCAGCTCAGAGTAACCGGTTTAATTACCTTGCATTGCCAGCCCAGGGATCAAGTCTTCTGGCAATACACAACAACATGGTACAGAAACAACCGCTTTATTGATGCTAGCAGATTACATAAGTCTGATATTACATCGAGAAACGAGGCCAAGCGGCACACACGGTGCTGCTGAACAGTATGTACATTATTTAATGAACATGAGGAGGACCTCGATCACACGAACTACACGGCAGCGGAAGAAAGACGAAATGGAAACTCCATAGCACAGGGACACCGACGTGGACACGGCCTAGACGCGAGATGCACTCCGATGCGAACCGACTTGCCTGAAACCTGGCATGACACGCCAGGTCAGTACATTGAATGTATTGCAAGCTCACAACAAACATAAGCACGATGACAGACAATATCATGACAATTATTCAAATTAATGCAAAGCAAGAACTACTAAAGATGCAATGAAACCAATACGCGCACCGAGTCTCACAGACTCGCTTACCAGATGGTTACCTCGTAACCAAACGGTGACCATACCTGGGTCACAACTGAAACCAACCACTCATGAACAACTCAAGAGTTCATGAATCACCACGAAACACAATGCATCGCAACAATCATTTAGTTTGCAAGATTAATTATAAAAGTTGATCCATGGTGTGACTTACTTCTGAGCTATGCCCATAACCGAGGACGCGGCTATCGATAGATTAAATACACTCTGCAGAGGTAGCGCACTTTACCCACACTACGGAACCCCTGGCCTCGCACTCCCATTCGGGTGGACCAAAGCGTTCCGACGAAACCCTTCCTTTATCATGGCACTCTCCCGGCCACTCGGACCAACTCCCTCTCAGGGCGAGGTCTTGGGTGGCCCCATGCCTACCAAAGGCACCAACGACCACAGTCGTGGCAAAACGGTCCCAAACAAGGACAAGGTACCATAAAAAAAACGAGCACACAAGGTTATGTCTGCTTACCGGGCCAGGGTATGCACGCCCATAACCTTCCCTCACGGGAGGCACCGGTGAGAGGCACAACAAAGGACCGAATTAAGACCTTCCCACAAGGTAAATGTGGTCACACTGAATAAAAACCTGATTCAGTGGCACCATGATGTGATCAACATCATATTCAAGTTGAACTTAATCAAGTTTAACTTTGACAAAAACTTTTTATAAATAACAATGATACATTGACATAATCAAGCAACTAATCGACATGCAAAGCAAACAACACATGGATATGGATCAAACTTATCAACATAATTATCTTGCAATACTCAGGATCAAAAACTTCACCGGTCCTAATTAATTTTATTATTATCAAGCAATATTTTTATTGGCTCATCATTTATATGAAAATATCACTTAATAAAAGAACTATCTTTATCTACCATAGCAATATAACTAATGCAAAATTTTATTCTACTTGACCAAACAAGTTCATGCAATTTACCAATAACTAAAACAAGCATATCAAGCATGATAAAGTAACTAGCAATTAACAAAATTTATTTTATCAAATTTTAAATGCAAATAAAAACTCATATTCAAGTAGAAAATCGTAGACATTGAAATAACACCATCCAAATGCTGGTGTGTCTTGCCTTAGTGTAGAGGAAGGTCACACCCCTCTTGGTTTGCTTCAAGACAAGCTTCTCCTTCTGAAAATAATTAAAAACCACAAAAACAAATATCAAAAACCTCTCTGAATAGCACCAGAAATTCCAGGCAGCAAGGAAAAATCCACCTTTTGGTGTGCTGCTAGAGCTTTCTAAAACAAAGACAATGCAAAAAGAATCAAATCATTTGGACTTATGGATTAGAAATGGTGGCTGGTCAAAGTTTGGGTCAATTCCTGATTAAATTTGAATTAAACGGAAATTCCTGGGGGTGACGTCGAAGGCGTAAAAGGAAAGTGTGCCTCCACTCGTACCGCTTCGGGCGCGAGTGGTGAGGCTGACGGATGGGACCCGCATGTTAGGAGAGAGAGGGGGAGCGAGATCAGAGGGTGACGGCGCTTCGCCGGAGCTGGCGCCGGCGAGGAGGGGGTTTGGGGCTAGATGAGAGGGATAGAAATGAAGCGGGGTTCACAGCGCACCTGCCCGTACCCGTGGCTTGCCGTGGGATGGTCGGAGCTGCTCGCGGTCAAGCTCGCAAGATGCGGTGGCGGACGGGATTCGCCGGAGTGGAAGAAGACGACGGCTAGAGGCGGGTCCGGGGGCTCAACAGCATCCAGGCAGCACCAAGGGACCTCCAATGCCATGCCCGAGCAGTTGGTCGAGCTCAAGAGGCACCGGAGCGAGGTAGCCAAGCTATGGAGGTTGCGGAGTTCTCTGGTCGGGGCAGACGGCCAGAGGCCTGCCCGACCGGGCTGTGGCCCTTCTACGTGTTCGTGGAGCTGGTGAGGAGTGGTGCGTGGCTAGGAATCGAGAAGGGAGGCCCTATTTATAGCCGGAGCGAGGGGGGTATCGTGTCGCCGCTGGAGTTCTCTGGAAGCCGGTGAACGGCGACGAAACGCTCCAGTGCGAGGGGGCAAGAGTGCAGCGTCAATGCGGGAGCTGTCCACGCTTGTGGACGAGCACAGGATGCAGGGGGAAGAGGGCAAGGGCACGCGCGCACTATGGCTTTTTGCCGCGACGTGCCCGTGCTCGCTGCGGCGTCTCCGGCGTCGGCGAGCGCTAGGGAGAGGTCAAGGGTGATGGGTCGGGGTTGTAGGTGCGGCGCGGCAGTCGTCGATGAGCGCTGGCTCGAGCACGCGCCGAACAAAGGCGTTGGCGCTACCCAGAGCGTGTCGAACGCATGCCAGGCGCCGTGTCCTCACGCGGTGTAACGCCCCAGATCCGATGCGCCAGGTGTCTTCCAGTTATTCGTCGTCGTTTCCATGTCATTTGCTTGCGTGTTGCATTTTGCCATGTCATCCTCTGCATTGCATCATCATGTTTTTCAAAACTTGCATCCGGTCTTTTTCCCCGTTGTCCGTTTCGCGATCCGACACTCTCGCACGCGCCCGTCGCCCCTCTCAGACCTTGTTTTATGAGTGGGAGAAAAACGTTCTCGGAATGGGCCGAGATTTGCCGAGTGGCCTTGGTATAGCACCGACAGACCGCCCGTCAAATTTCGTTCCATTTGGAGTTCGTTTGATGCCCCAACGGTTAACCGCGTAGCCCGAAAACCCCTTCTCTTTGCAGCCCAGCACCCCTCCAAATCAGCCCATTAGCCCATCCAAACCCCCTCCATGCTCTCGGTCGTTCGATCACGATCGTGTGAGCGAAAACTGCACCTCATTTGGACACTCCTAGCTCCCTCTACCTATTTAAACACCCCTCCCCCAAAATTCGCTGATGATTCCACCCTAACCCTAGACCCCTTCTTCCTCCGCGCGCCGGACACGTCCGCCCCCGCGCCGGACAGATTCCGCCGCCGCCCGCAGCCAGCGGCACGCCGCCGCCGCCTGCAGGCCCGCTCGGCCCACAACCGGCCCCCGAGGCCCATCCCTCCGCCGCCGCGGCCGCCTCCCGCGCGCCCCGCGCCGCCTCCCACCGGCGTCGCTCCTTCGTCCGCGCTCGCCTCCGCCACCGCCCCGCCGTCGCCGGCCACCTCGCCGTCCGGCGCCGGCGACCTCCGCCGCCTCGCCCTCGGCCACCCCCGCCGACCCCGAGCTCCACCGCCTCCCGCTCGCTGGCCGCCTTCTCCGCCGCCCGCCGGAGCTCCACCGGTGCCCGAGCTCGCCGCCCTCCACGCCGTGCGCCGCCGTCCTCCGCCGCCGCCGGCGCCCCATCGCCGGATCCGCGCTGCCCCTCGCCTCCTCCACCAGATCTGCAGCGCCCCGTACCCCGATCCAAACGGCACGCCTGCACCGCCCCGTCCCCGAACCTCTCCATCCAATTTTCTTCGGGGTGAGAATTTCACTAAGTCCCTGAGATTTCACATCATTCATGCATCTTGTGGAGTGTGTAACTTTGTGCATATTTGTCCTATGATGTTGTATGATATGTCAAAATGTTCGTCATTAGATGCTCTCCATTTTGTTCCATTGTGCCATGCTTGTTTGAGGTCAAGTTGATGCCCTAATCATCGTTGCAAGAGTGCTATATGCTGTTGTCTGCTGTCTGTTATCAGAACTTGATGATTTGTCTTTTTCATTGCATTTTGTGTGTGCATCCTATGAGCATAAGCTCTACATATGTTTTGATCTACATCATGCCATCTTTACCGTGGTGCTTGTCTTGTATTTTTGTGATCTATGTAGTGACTAGCACAAGCATGCAAAATAGCCTCCTTGATGTTGCCGATTTATGTGACTTAGTGATTTCTGCCAAGGCTGAGTCTGTTATATTTTGTTGCCATGTAAACCTGCTGCCACCATGAGTTCTATGCTTAATATGGAGATGTTCACTAAGGGTGTGTTGTTATACATGTTATGGTCTATCCATCCATGCCCTTGATTGGATTTATAGCCTGCTGTAGTTTGTTGATATCTTGCTCCAAACTTGCTAAATAATGTTGCTGTCAGCCTGTTAACACTAAGTTCGGTTTTGCCATGTGAATTTGCTAGTTTTCTATGTGTCCTATGGACTTGTTATTGCCATTCTTAGATTCATAATAATGCCTTCTTACTTCTGGTTACCTTTACATGCCATGTAATTCTTTGTAGTGAGTGGTTCAAGCTCACCAACATGCCTACTTATCGTTATTTCTGCCATGCTCTGTTTTTCTTCCAAGTCTGAATCTGTTTATGAAACTTGCTATGTTTACATGGGGGTCATCATATCTTCTGTGCCTTTTTGGCTCGTGTTCATTAATGGACTTTTGTTCTATGCAATTAATAAAATCATGTCATGCTTTCATTTGCCATGATATATTCCTGTAGCATGTCGTTTGATAGCTCTAAACATTGCAACCTGATGTTATTTCTGCCATGTCCTGGATTTCTGCCAAGTCTGTGAAACTGTTATTATTTGCAATCTTGTCATGTCCTTTTGAGCATGTTCTAGTGATTTCTGGAGATAGCTCAGTGTTCATGTTTTGTCCTGCTTTACCTGTACATCCTGTCCATGCCTTTTTTTATCATGTTGATGTACTATAGCATATTCTTATGGTGCTTGCAATATGCCTAGTTGCTGTTTTTGACAGTTTGTTGCTATAGCTTGTTTGGAGTGTATGTGTTGCACCGTTGCTCCGTTTTGAGCATGCTCTATATGAAACTTGCTTAGTTTTGCATTTAGTTTCATGTTACCTTGTTGCATCCTTGTTTTGAGTGTGTATGCTTGGTGTTTGTATGCATTTTGCATCAATGTCATGCTTATCTTGTTTTGCTCATATCTTCTAGGCCGTAGCTCCGAATTTAATGAACTTTATATGTAACTTGACTAGAATTTCATGTAGATCATCTTGGTGCATCTTAACTTGCTGTTTAACAACTTGAACATAAAGTTTATTCAGATCTGGACCAATTTCGAAATTTGCATAGGAGGATTTACCGGAATTGTTATAGGTTGTTTCCGGCCTCATTTAAACTCGCTTTGATGTGTTGCTCTTGTATGCATCATATCTTGTCATGAGTAGCTTCATGTAGCCTTGTCATGCATCATACTTGCTTGAGCATCATGCCTTGTTCATGTGTGGTGTGTTTACCATGTTGTGTGCTTCTTCTCGATAGTTCCCGCGTCGTTGTGATCGTGAGGATTCGTTCGTCTCCGTGGCTTCATCTTCTTCATGGACTCGTTCTTCTTCCTAGCGGGATTTCAGGCAAGATGACCGTCACCTTGGATCTCACTACTATCATTGCTATGCTAGTTGCTTCGTTCTATCGCTATGCTACGCTACCTATCACTTGCTCTTCAAGCCTCCCAAATTGCCATGAACCTCTAACCTTTGTCACCCTTCCTAGCAAACCATTGTTTGGCTATGTTACCGCTTTGCTCAGCCCCTCTTATAGCGTTGCTAGTTGCAGGTGAAGATGAAGATTGCTCCATGTTGGATTATGTTTTTGTTGGGATATCACAATATCTCTTATTTAATTAATGCATCTATATACTTGGTAAAGGGTGGAAGGCTCGGCCTTATGCCTGGTGTTTTGTTCCACTCTTGCCGCCCTAGTTTCCTTCATACCGGTGTTATGTTCCTTGATTTTTGCGTCCCTTACGCGGTTGGGTGATTTATGGGACCCCCTTGACAGTTCGCTTTGAATAAAACTCTTCCAGCAAGGCCCAACCTTGGTTTTACATTTGCCTCACCTAGTCTTTTTCCCTTGGGAGTCGCGCTCCCGAGGGTCATCTTTATTTTAACCCCCCCCCCCCCCCGGGCCAGTGCTTCTCTAAGTGCTGGTCTGAACTGAGTAGACTGCGGGGCCCCCTCGTGGAAACTCGAGGTCTGGTTTTACTCGTAGGATGTCTCATCCGGTGTTGCCCTGAGAACGAGATATGTGCAGCTCCTATCGGGATTGTCGGCACATCGGGCGGCTTTGCTGGTCTTGTTTTACCATTGTCGAAATGTCTTGTAACCGGGATTCCGAGACTGATCGGGTCTTCCCGGGAGAAGGAATATCCTTCGTTGACCGTGAGAGCTTATAATGGGCTAAGTTGGGACACCCCTGCAGGGTATAAACTTTTGAGAGCCGTGCCCGTAGTTATGTGGCAGATGGGAATTTGTTAATATCCGGTTGTAGAGAACTTGACACTTGACTTAACTAAAACGCATCAACCGCGTGTGTAGCCGTGATGGTCTCTTCTCGGCGGAGTCCGGGAAGTGAACACGGTTTCTGGGTTATGTTTGACGTAAGTAGGAGTTCAGGATCACTTCTTGATCATTGCTAGTTTCACGACCATTCATTTGCTTCTCTTCTCGCTCTTATTTGCGTAAGTTAGCCACCATACTTGCTTAGTCGCTGCTGCAACCTCACCACTTTACCCCTTCCTTACCCATTAAGCTTTGCTAGTCTTGACACCAATGGTAATGGGATTGCTGAGTCCTCGTGGCTCACGGATTACTACAACACCAGTTGCAGGTATAGGTTTTGTGATGATCATGACGCGAGAGCGATGTTACTTGTTTTGGAGTTCTTCTTCTGCTTCTTCTTTGATCAGGGGATAGGTTCCAGGTCAGAAGCCTGGGCTAGCAGGGTGGATGTCGTTTGAGCTTCTGTTTATGTTTCATCTGTACTCGGATGTTGATCATGCGTTTGATGTATTGATGTATTCTTGCGGCATTTGTATGCCTTGTATGTATCCCCATCTATTCTGTAATGTTGATGTAATGATATCCACCTTGCAAAAGCGTCTTCAAGATGTGCTTCTATCCTTGGTGGGACCTTCGAGTTCCTTTAGGATAGGGTCGCATCTTGGGCGTGACAAGTTGGTATCAGAGCCTCGACCGACCCTAGGAGCCCCCCTTGATTGATCGTGTAGTTTGGTTGTTGTTGAGTCTAGAAGAAAACTATTTTCGGAGTCTAGTTATATCGCAGAGTAGGAATTCTTTTTACTCCTCAGTCCCTTCGTCGCTCTGGTGAGGAATCTTGACGTAGGTGTTTCGACTTACTTCTCTTCCCCTTCAATTTTTTATTCAGGATCACGCGGTTAGTTTTCGTTCGTTGTCCATCCTCTTTTCAATCCGGCGCATTTCTCTTCGAGTGTTTTCGATCCTCGTCATCTTTTGCGAGACCAGTCCTCAGTGCTTTCTCAACCGGCGTTGTTTCCCATCCGAAGTTGTCCTTGTTTTTCCCACCCGCCCTCCCTTCTTCTTCTCAGAACCGGAGTCCGTAATCGAGTATCCACCCTACTCGTGCGAAGTTTTTTTTGCATTTTCTCCTCAATCATTTCAACCGGTGTCTTCTCTTCAAGTTATTCGTCGGTTCCCTGTTTCAAGTGGCCTGTGTTTTCCCGCCCTCCCACCCCTTTTATTCCCGGCGTCTGAGCCTCTATTCGAGCATCTATTTCATTCGTGTGGAGTATCTTCAGTCTTTCCTCAGTTATTTCAACCGGTGAATTCTCGTCTCGTTTGACATTCTTCATCTCTTTTCTTCTCCGCTGGACTCAATTCAAGTTTTTTCGGTAGCGATTATATTCTTTCCTCGGCTCAAATGTTTCCCGTTGCTCGTTCCCCTCTTGTCATTTAATCATTCCGGAGTGATGAAGACATCTCAGGAGATTCGTCTGTGTTCGAATTAATTCGAGGTTGCCACCTCATTCAAATATTTCAATTGTTCTGGTGCATCATCTATCTCTTGAACAATCCTTTTTCAACAGTGATTTCTCTTCAGTGGGCCCTAACCCATAGGTCTTTTCCCAGGATCTTACCCGACTCTTCTAATTTCCTGGAGCTATTCTCAAATCATTTTCGAAGTTTGACGTAAGTATGAATTTCATCAGGCAGGCCCCAGCGCGTCGCCCCGTCTCATCACTCGCGTGGCCTGTCAGGCCCCTTCGGCTCCTGGGCACCACGTGGCGCCCGCGAAAAGCCCAAAAGATTGCCTCAAGATTCGACGGACCCTTCGGTTTCCCGCCCCAGCTGGGATGCCGCGATCCGGCTTCCGGAAGCCGGCACACACTCGGTGTTGACGGACCCGGCGGTCATAAAATTTGCCTCCTCAAGGGGGGAATACTGCGAAGGCCCTCCCATCCGAAGACGGTGGACCTTCACAGCTTCGGGGTCTACTGTCGGGGGGATGAACCCCGGACAGGCAATGGAACCCAGATCCTTTTCAAAAACAACAGCGCCAGCATAGCCCCTCAAGCTGGCTCGTGCTTGGCCGGGTCGCTCAACCCAGCCAAGCCCCTCGACCCGGCCAAACTCTCCAACCCGGCCGTACTCCTCAACCCGGCCCCAACGACCAGCTCAAGGCGGCCGAACCCGGCACACCAAGACTTCTCCAACAAACCAGCTCCCCTTTGGCGTGTTCCCCAACCCAGCCTCGGGTCAGCTCCCGTCCCATACAGGCCGTACGATGGGATGAGTCTCCATCCACCGATGACCGAGGCAACTGTGCCCCGCCCATGCCTCTGGTCAGCCGGGGTGTGGCAATAGTGCCCCACCTACCCGCTGACCAGGGCCTGCGTGGCAACAGTGCGCCCGTCGTCACTGCTGACGCCAGCAAGCGGTGACCTGAGGGAGCGCCACCGTACCCGACTCAACCCGGCCACTCCCTCACGATCGACAAGACGGCGAACAGTGCCCCTAGGCACGCGGGGCCCGTGCCCGGAGAATCCGACGAGCCCTGACACCCGGCGGGTCCCAGCACCGGCTTCTCGGACGATGACAACCCGGCCCCACGGCCTTGTAACATTACCATTGTACCCCTGGGGGATTGGTCTATAAAACCCTCCAGGAGCCCTCATGCATACGGGCAAGCAAGCAACTCTCGCACACGAGAACTATAGCGAACACCAGACCAACTTGACTAGCCACACCAGGAGAGGGAGCAGCCTAAGCCCTGGCCAGCCTCCCTTCTTCCTCGATACAGCTCTTGGATCAACTCTGTACTGTCGCATATCAACCATACTCGGCAGGACTAGGAGTGTTATCTCTCCGGAGAGCCCCGAACCTGGGTATGTCTTGCATCCCACGCTCGCTTATGCCGACCTCACCTCTGGAGCCCACTAGTGCCCTCGAGCTTCCTCCTATCTTTAGCCATCCCTTGGCATCTGCCGTGCGCCCACCACGACAGGTTTGGAATTGGATGCGTGTGAATGATGGATCGATCGGTGGTGGTGGTGCGACGAAAACCGGCGGCCGCGGGGACGAGGCTGGTCATCGCCCATCGGGCTCGCAGCCATTCCATCGTGTGGCTCTTGCAACTACAACGGTAACGGACGGTTTCGGGCCTACACGTACGGCTCACAAGCGCGGAGGTCTTGTTACGTGTATTTTGCTACTGGTTCTAGTGAGTAGTGTAGGGCACATTTCGCTGATGATTATGTGGTTGTAAGCTTTACTCTGTTTGGAAATTGGGCATCTCCAAAGCTGCTCCGACATCCGTCCGCGGGCAGGTGGGATCAGTCCGCAGACATGGATGCGGAAATCGGGCATCCAACGATGCCCGCATATATTTCAACCGTTGTTTAACACTAGTGCAGAACCGGGATATAGCACTGGTTCGTAAGGGCCTTTAGTGCCGATTCTGTAACCGGCACTAAAGGGTGGGGACTAAAGGTCCCCCCCTTTAGTACCGGTTCAGCACGAACTGCCACTAAAGTGCCACCACGTGGCACGTGCCAGAGCCGGGTGCGGGGAGACCAACACCAACCGATACTAAAGGTTTGGGGGGTTTGGTTTTATTTTTTATTTTTCCTTTAATTTTGTGTATTCAGTTTAATTTAGAGATTGTTTTTACATTATAATGAGTTGTTAAATCATTAGGTGAAAGTACTGCAGATTAGTTTCAACTAGATGCATGGATCCTAGCTAGCTAAGTGATCAAGTATATGCCATATCCATATTACTTGATCACTTAGGATGTCCTAATAAGTGATCAAGTAATATGGATATATGGCATATACTTGATCACTTAGCTAGGATCCATCCAATTGAAATCTGCGGTTTCTTTCATAAATGATAACTCATCATCATTATATTAATATAAAAACTCTTGCATCATATCATCACCAACAACAGTACTAGCTAGCTAATAATCATCATAGTCGTCATTACCACTATTTAACCATTATATTCATTACCGCTATCTAATCACCACCAACACTAGCTTAAAGAAGAAACATTCACTTGTACGTACCAGAAGCAAAGATATCATCGAGTCATGAGATTATAAGCGTTCATAAGACCACAAAAGCAAATCACTTGGAGATTAAGTTCAGGACGAATAACACGGACATGAGAGGACAAGTACTGAGAGCATGAACTAGCTAATCACTCCTGCTGCTCTCTCTCAGGTAAAATAGCATAGAACATGTATAGCTCTCCTGATTCATCATATTGGAGCATGCAGATGAACCTGTCTCCTAATCGTGGGCTGCGCTTCTGATTGCTGCCCCCTAGTACTTCTCTGCGATCCTTCACAATTTTGCTCCAGTCTTTCACTATTAAGCATTCCTCGGTTGTAGAAATCCTGAATGCACTCATGTGCAATGTAGGATGTCTTGGCCGTAAGCTAACCATTGACATGCGACCGTTAGTACCGATCCACTGAGGCACAACTATCATCGGGAGTCCCTGTTGAAGAACATCGTATAGTAACATACTTAGCAATGAAGTTTAGCTTAAAAAATAATGTATGCAAAAGATGCACTGACGACAAATAGTAAAAATCTTACCATCTTTCCTAAATAGATGTGACCGTAGTTCAATACAAACACTATTGGTCGCACTGTTTGAGTACTAAGATTTTTAAGTCTAGGAAAATAATTTCTCTTGACAGCATCAAGATCTTCAAGCCATGAAACATAATGACTTATCTCCTTGCAGTTTAGTTCAGCCCCGGGACAGTGGACGGTCCTGTCTACCAAGCGCCGGACATGTTTGCTTGAATGGAAATAAGCTGTAAACAGAAATTAGTTGTCAACTATTTTTTGAATAAACAATATCGAAGACATAAGTATGGTTGAGAAACTCCCATAATGGTAGAACTGGAGGCGTCTGTACATCGACCCAGATGTCTCTATTACCTTCAATATCACCTTCCGGGCAAATATCAAAGGTGATAACCATATCAGGCTCAAATGCATAAGACTTGCATAGTGCTTGCCAAGTTTTGCATTCAAAATAGGTGTAGGCGCCTGCATTGTATAATTTGACGTCAAAGGTATAACCATGCTCGGTCTTCAAGTAAACTCTATTTACCTCCATAGTATTCATATGATTGAAACCTATCTTATCCAACACAAAAATTCTTGCATGGCAGGGATACGCTAGTAGAATAGTAAAAAATGAAAATTATAAGTTGAAGCAAATTAATGAAGCATAAGTCATGCTTAATTACGAAAAAAGACTTGTCGTTGTGACTTACTGTATCCACTTTGGAGGTCTCATCCAGCTTGATTCTGAAGCGCCTATCATCAACTAGGAAATTTCTGTCGCACAGGCCGCGCTCGTCTTCGCAGTATTCGCACATAACGAAATCATTTTCGTCGTCAGACGACATTTCCTATGTTCATAGTTGAAACACTAATTGATAAACACTTACTAGTTCTATTAATTCAACTAATTCAACTAGCTAGTTCTATTAATTCATGTAGTTTATATATAGTAAAATTTTAATTAGATAATCAAATATCATATACCTAAATTTAATATATCTAATTCATCTAACATTTGACATTAATATATATACATATATAATTCATCTATAACAAAAAGTATAAATAACACTTACTAGTTATAATTAATTCAACTAGCTAGTTCTATTAATTCATCTAGTTTATATATAGTAAAATTTTAATTAGATGATCAAATAGCATATACCTAAATTTAATATATCTAATTCATCTAACATTTGACATTAATATATCTAATTCATCTAAGTAAAAGTATAAAAACACTTATTAGTTCTAATTAATTCAACTAATTCAACTACCTAGTTCTATTAATTCATCTAGTTTATATATAGTAAAATTTTAATTAGATGATCAAATATCATATACCTAAATTCAATATATCTAATTCATCTAACATTTGACATTAATATATCTAATTCATCTATAACTAAAAGTATAAACAACTAACTCATCTAACATTAATATCTAGCTAATTCATCTAACATTTACTTGTGTGTGTGTGTACTGTGTGTGTTTACTTGTGTGTGTGTGTGCAGAGGGCGCCGGCGAGCGGCAGGGGGCCGCCGGGGCGGTCGATCTTACAGCGGGGCGATGGCCGGCGATGCGAGGCGATGAGGACGGGCCGGGGCGGCGACGGGACGCGCGCGACGGGGGCGGCAACGACGTACGGGCCGGGACGGGCTGGAGCGGCGCGCGACACGGGGCGGCGAACGACGGGGAGGGCTGGGACGGCGACGGGGCGCGCGCGACGGGGGCGGCGACGACGGCGACGGGCTAGGGCGGCGACGGGGCGCGCGCGACGGGGGCGGCGCAGGGACGGGCGCGACGAAGCAGATGAACTAACTGAAATTTTCGTAAGTGCTGTTTATATAGGAAAGGCCTTTAGTATCAGTTGGAGCCACCAACCGGTACGAAAGGTCAAATTTGGCAGCCTAAGCGGCGGGAAGCGACCCCTCTTTAGTACCGGGTCGTGGCTCCACCCGGTACTAAAGACCCGTCCTTTAGTACCGGTTAGAGCCACGGACCGGTACTAAAGAGGGTGTGCTCCCGTTCCGCGGTGCACAAAGTTTAGTCCCACCTCACAGAGCGAAGGGCAGCTGCACTGGTTTATAAACCCAGCCACGGCTGCTCCTTCGAGCTCCTCTCTAAAGCAGGCTTCTGGGCCTAACTTTGCCGCGCTGCCCTGTGAGCGCCCTTATGGGCCTGCATTACCATGCCCAGGGCCGAGTAGGCTCACTGGGCAGCACGCAAACAATTTTTTTATATAGTTTTCTTTTCTGCTTTATATATTTTCTTCTATTTATTTCTGAGTAGTTTTTTGCTGTATTTGGAGTTTCTTTGTGAATATTTTTGCTTAGGTACAAAAAATTTGAATAGTTTAAATTTGAATTATTTGAAATTTGTGTGAATCACTAGTTTGCGAATAACTTAACTTTAAAAATAGATTTTCAGTGATTCTTTTTTCTTATGTTTAATATTACTGAGTTTTATCATTATATTCAAATTGGTAATACGTTGGGAGTTGTAATAAGTTATTAAAATTTTGAATTGCCGGTGTAACAGCGTTTTCGTCCGAAACCCTGATACTTCGAAAGAGATTGTCTAGTTTGTACATGAAGTGCATCCAGTTTTTGACGTAACCCTCTCTACTTTTTTGCACAAGCTATGTGGGTGAAATGATGGTACCATGCCAAGTTTCAGCCTTTTAAGAGTTCATTTGTTGTCCTTTTCAATTTCAGGGTCGTTTAGCTCAAAACAAATCAATAAATGCATGGAAAATAGAAAATGAAGGCAGAAAGCATTGAAAGCTGATGACGTGGCTTTGAATGGTCCATGCTGAACGCAAAAAAAGTCTGGAGTTGTAATAAGTTATTAAAATTTTGAAGTGCCGGTGTAACAGATGAGTTTTCCTCCGAAACCCTGATACTTCGAAAGAGATTGTCCAGGTTGTACACGAAGTGCATCCAGTTTTTTCCATAACCCTCTCTACTTTTTTGCACATAATATGCGGGTGAAATGATGATACCATGCCAAGTTTCAACCTTTTCAGAGTTCATTTTGTAGTGCTTTTAAATTTCACGGTCATTTAGCTCAAAACAAATCAGTAAATGCATCAAAAATAGCAAATTATGTCAGAAAGGGTTGAAAGTTGATGACGTGGCTTTGAATGGTGCATGCTCAATGCAAAAAAAGTCCGGAGTTGTAATAAGTTATTAAAATTTTGAAGTGCCGGTGTAACAGATGAGTTTTTGTCTGAAACCCTGATACTTCAAAAGAGATTGTCCAGTTTGTACACGAAGTGCATCCAGTTTTTGCCGTAACCCTCTCTACTTTTTTGCACATGCTATGCGGGTGAAATGATGATACCATGCCAAGTTTCAATCTTTTCAGAGTTCATTTTGTAGTGCTTTTCAATTTCACGGTCATTTAGCTCTCAAAAGAAATCGATAAATGAATGAAAAATAGCAAATGATATCAGAAAGGGTTGAAAGTTGATGACGTGGCTTTGAATCATGCATACTGAACGCAGAAAAAGTCTAGAGTTGTAATAAGTTTAAAAAAATGAAGTGCCGGTGTAACAGATGAGTTTTTTCGTCCGAAACCCTGATACTTCGAAATAGATTGTCCAGTTTGTACACGAAGTGCATCCAGTTTTTGTCGTAACCCTCTCTACTTTTTTGCACATGCTATGCGGGTGCAATGATGATACCATGCCAAGTTTCAACCTTTTCAGAGTTCATTTTGTAGTGCTTTTCAATTTCACGGTCATTTAGCTCTCAAAACAAATCAGTAAATGAATGAAAAATAGCAAATGATGTCAGAAAGGGTTGAAAGTTGATGACGTGACTTTGAATCATGCATACTGAACGCAAAAAAGTCCGGAGTTGTAATAAGTTATTAAAAATAAAAGAGAGGCGCAACGCTCACCTGCACGTTGCTTAGCTTCAGGCCTTGAGAAACTACACATACCTCCGTGCAGTCTACACCATTTCAAGGCCTGAAGCTAAGCAACGTGCAGGTGAGCATTGCGCCTCTCCTTCATCGTCTCTGCACTCAGGGCTTATAAACCTTTGCAAGTGCCTCTCGCTTGACGAGGTGGGACTAAAAAACAGCTGCAGGAAGAATCAACTAAAGAACTCTAGTACCGGTTCATGCCACGTGCCGGTAATAAAGGTGCTCGTGGATCCCCAGCCTTAGAACCGGTACTAAATGAAATGCCTTTGTAACAGATGAGTTTTCGTCCGAAGCCCTGATACTTCGAAAGAGATTGTGTAAACATGTAAAAATATACATAAAAATACATTGATCAGTACCATTTCAGCCAAAACGCGCTACTGCTACAGAGAAATACATCAAAAATACATTGATCATCAATGATCTTTTTGTGTAGAATCTGAATTGTCAATAGGAATCCTCACCGGTTGGTTTAAGAACCGGTGAGGATTCCTATTGCGGCCACAGATCCTACACATAGAGTTCAATGAAGACCAAGTGCTCGTGATAGTTTGAGAAGTAACATATTTAAGGTGGTAAAAACTCTGTTAGCGGAGCGAGGTGGGACTAAAAAAGCGCTGCAGAATGAATCAACTAGAAACCTCTAGTATCGGTTTGTGGCATAGACCGGTACTAAAGGTGCTGGTAGGGCCCAAGCCTGACCACAGCCTGCCATAGCCTCTTTAGTACCAGTTCGTGGCATGAACCGGTACTTAAGGTTCACCATGAACCGGTACTAATGAGCTCCGCCCACCTAGCCGTTGGAACCGGCACTAATGGTCACATTAGTGCCAGTTCATTTCCAAACCGGGACTAATGTGCTTCACATTAGGCCCTTTTTCTACTAGTGTAATTTTAACCATTGTTTAAATTAAACAGACGAAATTCATGCAAACTAGACGAAATTCATTATATTTCTGACAACTTTTTACCAAATCAGACTCTAAACCTAATCTAAATGACTGTCGGTGCCTGTTCCCCATGTCCAGCCACGAGCCCCGAGAACTAAAGCTCCGGCTCTTGCCTTCGCCTTCTCGAGTTCCGCCCACCAAGCTTGGCTTCCACGGGAGGAGAGGAGCGATGGCCTTCTTGGGACCCGACTGGTGGTTACCTATCATGCACTATTCTTCCTCGCAGCCCGCGGCGCCCGCGAACGTGCCAATTTTGTGGTCATGGCGGCAGGGCGCGGCCGGGGCGGAGCTGGCGATGTCCTCCTCCTCGTCACTCTTGCCCCCACACCTCATCCATCGCCTCATCGAACTCCCTGTAAGCGCGGCTTCTAACTCCGCCTAACGTTCGCGGTACCGCCAGCGGTCATGGCGGATCTCGCGGGCAGAGCGGTAGGACTGAGCAACGCTCCTGCTCAGGCACGTCCACGTCGATGGATGTGTCGGCGGCGAGTAGCTCCTCTACGCGTCGGTGCTCCTCGATGAGGCTGAGGTTGTACGCCTCATCTTCCTGCGCCTGTCGGAATTTGGCCTCCTGCCCCTCCCATAGCATGTCCGTGTATTGCGCATGGGCCTCGCTAATGGTGAGACCGGCATGCACCGGCAAGGAGGGTAGTGACTAGTGTAGGCCACATTTCACTAATGAGTAGGGCATCTCCAATGTTGACCCGCAAATTCCCTCCTGCGTCCATCCACGAACAGGGATCAGTCCGCAAGCACGGATGCCGGAGGCGGCCATCAAATGCTATCATGTATATATCCACCAGTAAAAGGTATTTTCAAATTCAAATGAACTTTGATCCATAGCGCGCAACGGATCACATGTCCGATCCAACTAAAAAGAGACAAATATGCTTAAGTTTTTACATGCCCAATCACAAAAGAATATTAGACCGGCAGCCCGTGCAAAATTTTGAGATTTTCTGCCCTGCCCGATAGACAATCCGAGCCTCCACGCTCAAGGTTCCATCGCAGCCGCGTATGCAGCCTTCGCCTCCGCCTCCTTCTCTGTCACCTCCTCCTCCTCCTTGCCGTGGCATCCAACTCATCATTCTGCAACATCTTGTAGCGGACGGCTTGCATGATCATCCTTGCGCCGGCATCCAAAGACTCCAAATTCAAGGACAACATCTTGTCGTCCATCACATCGGCTGCGATCTACACCTTCTTTTCTTCGAGCATCACCTTATTCTCCTCGAGCAGGGTCTGCTTCTCTTCGATCAAGGCTCTCTTCTCTTCGAGTGCTAGCTTCTTCTCTGTCGCCTCCATCAACAGTTTAAACCTCTTCGCCTTTTTTTTCCTCCTGGATGTCTGAGCGCTTCACGTATGCCTCCTCCTTCTTGGACAAGATGTCCTCGAACCTCTCCATCATCTTGACCGCCGCACCTTCTTGCTTAGCCCTCTACTCCTCCCACTTCTTTCTTCGAAACGCCCTTCTAGCCTTCTTCGGTGGTTCTTTTGTTGGGTCGGTTGAGTCACCGGTTTCTTCCTCGCTTGCTTGCGCGGCGGTCTTAGCTATGAATAGGTTCCACTTCGGTTGGCCATTCAACTTCTACCAACAATGCATGATGGTGAAGTTTTTCTTCCCCAACTTCTTGACGACCATACACGCACGAGAAGGCTACATAATAAAATATTGTCAATAAAACTATGCATATCCAAATAGTGATCAACAAAATTATGCATATCCGGCTAGTGATCAACAAAACTATGCATATCCGGCCAGTGATCAACAAAATTATGCATATCCGGTGACAAAACTGCGCATATTTGGCCTATGGTCAACAAAACAAAGCATATTCGACTACAAACTGCATATACGGCCAATGATAAACAAAACTATGCATATCCGGGTAGTGTGCATATCCAGCTACAAAACTATGCATGTCCGGCAAGTGATCAACAAAACTATGCATATCCAGCTAGTGATCAACTAAACTGTGCATATGCGGCTAGTGATGAACTAAACTATGCATACCCGGTCAATGATTAACAAAACTATGCATATCCAGCTAAAAAATTTGCATATACGGCCAAATGAACTTACTTGCTCGGTCATTTAGGCACCACTAGGCACCGTGCGATGAGATGCGCCAAGTGGCCACAATACTTCGACATGGCCTCTTTGATGGTGTACCATCAATAGTTGGGGGACTTTGGTTCACGGTTGCACATGACCACGTCGGAGTAGGACGCGAAATGTTTGTGTTCATGGAATCATGTGCGAATGTCCCCAAAATTAAGCCCTTCTACTCTGTGCCATGGATTGGACCGAGGCTAGTGGCCAACCAAGCAATGAACAAGAGCTCGTCCTCCCGCATGTTGAATCTTTCTCCTCTACCCTTCTTCTTTGGATCACTTGCAAAATCGTCTAGATCACCGTCTTCGTCGTCCTCACCCTCCTCCACATCCTACTGCGCCTGTCTGGCAGCCCAATCCTACTATTGTGTGCCCATGCCGGTCTGCTGCGTGCTGGTCTGGGTGCAGCCCTCACAAGTGGAGAATTGGCTAGCCATAAAAAAAATTGTGGCGCGCCATTTTCAATCAATACAAGACAAGTAATAAATATGGAGGTATGTCTTGATCGATATCGTCGGCATAATTCGTACGTCATCACTAGGGCCCTAATGATGGAAGGAATTTTATTAGGCAGCACTTATATGGAGGTATGTCTTGATCGATGTCGTGTCTCCGAGAAGTGGAAATTAATTAATCATCTTAGAAGTGGCGCCATGCGAAAATGGTGAGTGGACCTAAAATCTAGCGACGTTGGTCTAGACTCTAGAGACACTAATACCTCGTGAAAGTATAAAATTAATTGCAATACAAGACAAGTAATAAATACGTTAGATATTCCATCTATACCTTCCAAAATCTAGTAAAATGGTGGAAGTCATTTCTTATTTATTTTTCTCATAAGAATGCCGACCTATCTCTAACTCTAACACCAATACTAGGCCCCGACAATGTTGTTGTCCGAGGACGTATGGACGTATGTCTCCGACGAATCTCATGGGATTTGGGCGGCGTTGATCTTGGGCGGATTCCCGCGGACCCAGTCTTCGTTCATCTTCGTTCGTGTGTCTTCGGGTTAATTCTTCTGACATATGCTTCTCTTCATCGACACGATTGTTGTTCTAGTGCGCTGGTCCTACGGGGTCTTAGCATGATGATTCCTGACTGTCTACTGCATACAGTTTTATCCGGCTCTCGTGTAGGGGGGGGTTTAGCTATTTTGGTGTTCCTTGTGCTGCCATGACAGAGAATAGATAGCAAGTCCACAAATCTCTACTACCTAAAAGAACCGTAAGGTTCTGTATCCCCTCTTAGGTCGCTCCCTTTCGTCTGCCCCCTCTATGCTTCCGCTTCCTTCGTTCTTCCCACCGAAAGCTCCGGAAAAGAAAACATCTCCGCTCGCCCCGTCCCAGCCGCCACCGCTCCCCTGCCCTCCCCCTCCCCACCCTACCCGCAGCCGCTCATCCGCTCCTCCCCATCTATCTCGATCCCACCGCTCCACACCCCGGAGGAGAGGCAGCGACCGACGGGATACGGCGTCGTGGCGTGAGGACGGCCCAAGCACCACCACGACGGCAACTCGCCGCTACCGTGGCATGGACTGGCGTCCCATCTCCAACTCCAAGATAGGGATAAGCGCTCGTGATCCCCACTCCCCCCCCCCCCCCCCCCCCCCCCTCTCCTAAATTCCTAGACCCCCTCCCGTCTCGATCCCGCCCACGTTTTGATCCAGAGGCTATTGCAGCACTGGCTGCTTGGCGACGGAGAGGCTCGGCATCCTGCACCACGAGAGCAGATTGGGTTTTCCTATGCTCGATTCCATTGCTGGACCGCTGGAGTGGGTACTGGGTGAGTTGGAGTTCGATTTCGTTATGGATGTGCGGCCCGTGGTAACAATTAGGGAGAGGTATTTAATCTGTCGGCTAGGATCTGCATTGGGATTTTGAGAATTAAGTGTGACCAAGCGGTGTATAGTTGTCAATCAATTCCGTGATTTGAAGTTTGCCCTTAATTAGAAACCTGAAACTCAAGAACGTGGGTTTATGTATTTTATCAGCCTAAATGAAATAAATCAGTTACTTTGCACAACCAAGTCGATATTGTGTTTAATTAGTAATTAGTGAAAAAATATTGCATATATAATTAAGAAGTTACATGAGCAGGTTCCATTGTCAAGATGAGGGCATTGGCATACAAACGCATTGCTCTGAATATTCTGTTCCTTACAAGCTCGTATGTATTACATGCACCAGGAGGGAAGGAACACCGTCTGCGGAGTTACTTATGACAGTACTTTTTTGGGTCATTCAATCAGTGGACTCTGGTATAACTCCTGACAAATTCTTGAAATCTTTAGTCATGAGTATCATTTATCTTTTACACTCTTGTTTTCCTCACTTATGTCTGTCCAGGAGTATAGTCGATCAATTTGCTTGCTTACATATCTTTACGTAGGAATTTCTGTGTTGCTGGCATTTACAACTTCATGCTATGGGGTGGGGATACAAGTGTGAAAACTTGGAGATCAATAAAGGGACAAGTTGTTTAGCATTTATCTACCCTCTCGGCAGTGATTGCATAACATGGCCGGCAGGTTCTTCGCCAGCTCTAACTCCCTGGTCTGACTAGAGATGTATATGTGCTTGGCACTTGACCCAGCTGACACATATGCCTGTGTAGATCATTGGTGTCTGCGCCATCTGCTGGTGGATGGCACAAGAGGTGTTCAAGCGAGTGAATGACATGTACGCCGTGGCGGCACAACCCTGTTTCGGGGAGAAAAGGACTGAGGCCCTATAGGTAACAACACATCATTCAGCCACGCGAAACAAACTTGTTAAGTACCTCATTGTTATACTGCACACACTTCTCGTAATACTTAGCCAAAACTATAAATAGCTGCGGGATAAATTGTTCTTGTACAAACAAGGGGGTGGCTTTTCGATACACTTTGGAGAAGACCCTGCTGTTAAAGAAGATTATGATGGTACAGAGCACTCCGGAAACTAGATACCAGACACCAACATGATTTGATTGTCCAGTATATTTGATGCTGCAAAATCTGGAAGCTGCAAATGTAATGCTGAACATCTCATTTCAAAGTATTATGTAATGATGTTTTTTTCTCTTTTAACTTTTTCTTTATATCTTAATAAATGTCGCGGTTATTAATTTAACTTTGGGATAAGAATACGATTTTCTGTCTCATTTGGTACATAGAAGCTTGAGCCTTTTCCCTTTTGTGTTCTCATCCATTATTATCTTGCATAAATATATGATCGTTGTTTTTCTCTTGCTAAGCTATTTTGTACAAATTCATGCTTTAACCAGTAACCACTACTATTCTTCTCATGCAGATACGCGGTGAAATAAATTATATTCCATGGCCATTGAATTCGATAATTATACTGGTTTCTTTTTTTGACTCAAACATGTAGGGTTTTCTGAAAGCATTAGTTTTTTGACTGTTAGAAAGTATATATGAAGGAATATTTCTGGGTAGTTCAATGTCTTTTGATTGTAAGACTAAACTATATACCATCTACATATCTTTATTTAAACAAATACATGCATTCGGATTGTATGATCCTGTAACAAAAGCAGAACTATTTGGATGCAGTTTTGGTTGAGTTGATTCTTGATAGTATCACCTCAATATGTCACCCATGCATACATGAGGTTTTTCCCGTTGCAACGCACGGGCACTCACCTAGTAAAACATAAAATATGTACTTCTACCACAGCCCACCGGTGAAGTTGTTGCTTGCTAGGACCAGAGTGCGGAGGTTGACGCAGTGGAGCAGGTCCTTCGGTATACTTCCGTTCAGCGAGTTGTTGCCCACTGAAAAGAACACGAGGCCCTGTAGCTGGCCAAGCCCAGCAGGCAGGTGCCCTGTCAACTCGTTTGATGACATGCTCGCGTTGGACAGCAACGTGCAGTTGGCTATGCTCACCGGAATTGGGCCGGACAGCGAGTTGCTGTGGATGATGAGCTTCCGGAGATTCCGGAGCGCCCCGATGTTCTCCGGCAGCCGGCCAGACAGGGAGTTGTTGCTGAGCGACAGGTATGTCAGGTTGACAAGATTCGTCAGAGATGTCGGAACCGTGCCGGTGAGCCGGTTATCATGGAGCGTCAGCGTCTGGAGCGACCGGAGCTCGCCAAGCTCCGGCGGGATCGAGCCGGTCAGCCGGTTCTTGGACAGCCCAAGCGATACTAGCTTCGTGCACCGCCCCAGCGAGCTCGGGATCTCGGACGACAGCGCGTTGTCGTACAGGCGCAACTCCTCCAGGTTCACGAGCTCCCCAAGCTCGCGAGGGATGGCGCCGGTGAATCGGTTGCTGTATATGTTGAGCCTGGTGAGGTTCTTGCAGCGGCCGAGCTCCGACGGGATTGGTCCGGAGAAGCGGTTTTCCACCAGCTGAAGAATCCAGAGGTGCGAGAAGTTCCCGATCTCCGGCGGGATCGAGCCGGACAGCTTGTTGGCGCTGAGGTCCAGCGACTTCATCTGCGTGAGCTTGGCGAATGACGGCGGAAGCTCGCCGTCGAGATTGGTCATAAAGGCCTCGAATATCTGGAGCTTGTCGAGATCGCCGATGCAAGACGGGATTTGGCCGGTGAGGTTGTTGGTGTCCAGGCCGAGCGCCCACATCGCCGAGCAGTTGCAGAGGCTGCTCGGGATGCCGCCGCTGAGGGAATTGTTGCCGAGGTCCAGGAGCTCCAGGCTCCCCAGGTCGCCGAGCTCCTGGGGAATGCCGCCGGCGAAGCCGTTCTCGGCGAGGATGAGCTGCTGGAGCTCGCCGAGGCGGCCGAGTTGCGGCGGGATGCCGCCGGTGAAGGCGTTCTCGGTGAGGTCGAGGAGCTGGAGCGTGGAGATGTTGCCGAGGAACGGCGTGAGCGCGCCCTGGAGCTGGGTCTGGAGCAGCTGGATGGACGTGACGCGGCCCGCGCCGTCGCAGGCGACGCCGGTCCAGTTGCAGTGCCGCGGCACCCCGCCGCGGACGGCGTCGCCAGCCCCCACCGTCCAGCCGGACAGCGCGCCCAGCGGGTCGGCGGTGACGGCCTTCTTGAACGCCAGCAGCGCCTCGAGGTGCAAGGGTGCCGACGCGTCCGCCGCGAGCAATGCCACCGCCAGGCATACAGCGAGAACGGGCGGCAGCAGCCAAGTGTGACGAGCCACCATTTCTAGTGCGATCTTTGTTCCTTGCAGACTTCAATCTCATTGAATCGAATAAATTCGCGAGTGCTTTTAAGCAACACCGGACCATGATGTCGACGTCTGTGTGTGTGAGTGTCAACCCGAGGCGCGTTAACAGGCGACGAAAGGGACCAGATTGACTCGAAATCTGGCGGGAAGTTTGATTCAAAGGGAGAATAAGGTGGCAGTCTTGCCGTGCCGACATGGCTTAGGTGCCGTTTGGTTCTAAGGCTATCCCTCGGTGGGATAGGGATAGCCAGATTTTAAGGGGATGCCATATATTTGGAAGGAAGGATGTGATGGCTGGGGATAACCCGATTTAGCGAATATTCCATCGAAAACTTGGCTACCGATAGCCGCGAGAAACTGGCGGACGAGGGTAGCCACCCACCCGCGCCGAAGCGTTTTGCTCCTTTTTTCTGTTCCGACGGCGGCGGCGGCGATTCCGGATCGGAGCAGCGGCGCTCGAGGATCCCCTCCTCCTCGTCCTCCTCTCTCTATCTCTCGCCATTTCTGCCTAGCCCTTTCTCTGAGACTCTGACTTCCCCTCACGCTCTTCCACCCACCTTGGTGCCCACCCGACGGCTGCTATGGAAGTGAGCGCTGGCGGCGGGGAACGGGGGTGCCGGGGAGCCGGAGAACGGAGGCGCCAGCTGATGCATCTTTCTTTCCCTTCCTCTGCAGCTAGAACGGAGGAGCACCGAGCCGACGAATAGATCAGCAAGGCAGTCCTGATTTGATGCATATGTTCGATTTCGTCAGTGAACAACACTACTGCAGGAATATAGACTACTGATGTGTGTTCATCCATGCCATACACTACTGGTGCGTGTGTTTGATGCTGATGTCCCCCTTTGATGTCTGTTTGATACTACTGAGATGATATAAAAGCCTACACTACTACAGCCTCTGCAATATTAACATTGGTTTGTAGATCGACCAAGAATTTTAGCATAGCCTTCAGTTGTGTTCCAGCGTCATTAAGGTGATCGATTTTTCTCTAACTTAAGGAACAAAGTTTGCTCTATTGGAATGCGCAGAACGATTGTATAATGAGCTGATTGGAAAAAATGCATAACTTTTTTCACCATGCCATAAAAAGGGGCGCGTACTACGCGTCACCCGGATGATGCCGGGTTGAAATAAGCCGCCTTGCCCGCCGTTGATTAGCGCCAATACAGTATGATTCAAGCCGCCGGATTCACTGATGACTGGACATCTGGACCACGGCATGAATTCCATCCCAACTTGCACAGCCTTCAGGCACCAACGCCACATCCCACACGTGTGTAACTCTAGCGAGCAGCAGCTAGCCGGCTTAGAGAACGTAGCAGCAGCCACGTCGCCGGTCACCTCACAGCAACACGGCGAGCTTGGCATACATCGTCCACGGCAGCAGCGCCGATGAGCACCAGTGTTGCAGCAACGCCCCTACTGCGATCACCCTTTCAAGCACCATTGATGCTCCATTGCTGCACCGGCCATACTTCGTCACCCAGCTATGCTCCATTGCAGTGTCGGTGATGCTCCGACGGCTCGGCGATGCTCCATTCCAGCACCGACGATGTTTGGACGGTCCGACGATGCTTTATCGTAGCACCGGTGATGCTTCCATTCAACGCCATCGATGTTTCGACGGTCCGACGAATGCTCCATCACAGCACGGATGATGTTTGGACGGTCCGATGATGCTTCATCGTAGCACCGTTGATGCTTCATCGTAGCACCGTTGATGCTCCCATGCAACACCGCCGATGTTTCGACGGTCCGACGAATGCTCCATCACGGCACCGGCGATACCCCGGCAGCCCGACGACCCTCCATCGCAGCGCCGGTGATGCTCCATTGCAGCGTCGGCGATGTTCCGGTTGTCTGACAAATGCTTCATTCCGACACCGGTCATGCTTCATTGAAGCTCGGTGACCCTCCTGTAGCACCGCACGGCGCTCATCCCCTTTCAGCATGGCGGCGGTTAGAGAGTCGGCGATGCTCCATCATGGCACCCACCGACGATGCCCCGGCAGCCCGGCGACCCTTCTTCGCAGCACCGACGATGCTCCATTGCAGCGTAGGCGATGTTCCGACTCTCTAACAAATCCTTCATCACGACACCAGTGATGCTTCATTGAAGCTCGGTGACCCTCCTGTAGCACCGCACGACGCTCGCAAACAACGCCGCATCCCCTTTCAGCATGGCCGCGGTCGGAGAGCCGACGATGCTCCATCAGGGCACCGACGATGCCTCGGCAGCCCGACGACCCTCCATCGCAGTGCCAGTGATGCTCCATGCAGCATCGGCGATGTTCCGGTTGTCTGACAAATGCTTCATTCCGACACCGGTCATGCTTCATTGAAGCTCGGTGACCCTCCTGTAGCACCGCACGGCGCTCATCCCCTTTCAGCATGGCGGCGGTTAGAGAGTCGGCGATGCTCCATCATGGCACCCACCGACGATGCCCCGGCAGCCCGGCGACCCTTCTTCGCAGCACCGACGATGCTCCATTGCAGCGTAGGCGATGTTCCGGCTCTCTAACAAATCCTTCATCACGACACCAGTGATGCTTCATTGAAGCTCGGTGACCCTCCTGTAGCACCGCACGACGCTCGCAAACAACGCCGCATCCCCTTTCAGCATGGCCGCGGTCGGAGAGCCGACGATGCTCCATCAGGGCACCGACGATGCCTCGGCAGCCCGACGACCCTCCATCGCAGTGCCGGTGATGCTCCATGCAGCATCGGCGATGTTCCAGCTGTCTGACAAATGCTTCATCGCGACACCGGTGATCGGTGACCCTCCTGTAGCACCGCGCGACGCTAGCAAGCAACGCCGCATCACCTTTCAGCATGGCGGTCGGAGAGCCGGTGATGCTCCATCGCAACACCGCGGCTGCACAACATCACCAGAGTTGCAGCTCCATTGTCCGCCCCATCTCGGCTGCCGTCGCCACAGGAGTCGTCGTAGAGCCGGCAATACTCCATCGTAGCACCGCCGCGCACATCCCACCCTCGTCAATGGTGTCTCGTTGTTAGAGCATGCGCCGCTCTGTCGCAGCATCCGACACCACGGATGCTGCTTTGCAAACACGATTTGAAGCTCCGAAGGTCTCCTGCGGCACCAAGCGCGTCCCCGAAGCACCGCTGGACGGCGAGCCCCTGCAGTCGGGCTTGATTAGCGGCTTAGCGTGCAGCAACCGGCGCCTCGTCTGCAGCCTCGTGGCCCAGCCCCGCAACACCAGCGATGCCTGCGACGACACAACTCCACTGCAGTGCAACTGACCTATGCTTCAATCTCCGTCCCGACCCTGGCTGAATCGCGGCCGTCACAGAACCCCCGTGGCCCCGTCGGGCCTCGTGGCATCTATATGCGCGGCATGGGCGGCGGTGGCCGAGGGGTTACAGCAGCTTGCAGCATAGGTGCTTGGGGGTGGGGTGGAGTTGCGGACTTGCGGTCTGCACTGCAGCATGATTTGAGTTGGCGCGGCGGCTACAGCAGATGGCGACGTCGTTGCCGGGGAGAATAAGAGAGACGATAGAGACAAGGGAGAGGATAAGATACGAGGTTTCTGGAGGGGTTGGAGGAGGAGATGCGCGTGAGGCCCGCAGCCACGTGTCGAGTGGAGGAGGCGACTTACGCTCCCGTGAAATCAATCGGCTGATTTAAAACGTTTCCCATAAAAAGGTGTGTCATTACAAGAATATATCTACTTCTCATCCTTCCATCCAAACAACAAAATTTGGCTATCCAACACAACCAATCCCATTCAACCAAACAACCAAATGTGGTTATCCCTAACCAGGTGGTTGGGGATATCACCAGCCAATCCAACTTCGCCCTTGAACCAAACGCCCCCTTAGATAACAGAAAATGGATGATGGTTTCAGACCAGACTAGATTCTCTTTGCAGCGAGCACTAAAAAGGAGTAAAATTGCAGAGAAAATTGATAACAGATGATGGTCCATGGAGAAGAGAAATTGCTCTTTTCAGCGAGCTTTAAAAAGGAGTAAATATCACTGGTGGTCCCTGTACTTGTCTCGCTGGTTCACTTCGGTCCATGTACTCAAGAACTTAGAGCAACTCCAACGCGCCGACGTATTTTATCCGTGCGTGTTCGTTTGGGTTAAAACGGACACAAAAGCCGGCACAACGCGTCGACCCAAACGTACGCGCGTTCACCTTTTGTCTGCCCATTCTCGGCCCACACTGACCGGTCAACTAGCTAGTCACTGTGTACTCACCCAGCTTCGTATTTTCTTTATGTTGACCGGTCAACTCTCCACTGACGCGGGTCCCATATGTCAGTGAATAGAAGAAAGAAAGAGAAGGATAAAACGTTGCACCAGTGGGGATTCAAACGGGAAAGTTCTGAGTGAGGGATCGCACGCACTAGCCACCTGAGCGCAAAACGAGTTCTGTCATAAGCAGAGCTCCACTCTGCTGTAGAGAGTGTTCTATTAGGCTAACAGTGACCGTTAAGGCATCTTTAGCCCACCCCTTAAAAGAGCTTAACTCTAGTGCAACCCTCAAAACGTTCAAGTTCTCAAGGAGTGAGGAGTAGTGTCGGCGGCCGCGTTCCTTGCCTCCGATGGCCACCCGCAACCCTTCCAATCTCCGGCCACAAAATTCCGGCTAGATTTCGACAAAATTCCTGTGAAGTTCTTCTCCGAAGGAATTGGAGGTCAGCACATGATGAAAATCACTGCAAGCTCAGTCATATCCATGAAGACGGAACCCATCTATTTCTCTATGCAATTTCTGTGTGAGAATCTGAAACTATCTAGAAATTACTTGGACATATCGGAGGTTCTATCGAGGATTGCGTTATTGTTCCCCGAAGAGACTGCGGACATCCTCTTTTTTCCCTTGAAGTGGTCATTGTTGCTAGTTGGAATATTTGAATACTTAAAAAAAGCTCGAAGTCGAAGCTGAAATGTTTTTTTCTTGAACAGGGCATAACTCCTTTCCATTACTGCGACATAACGGACATACAACAGTCTAAAAAAGGAAGAAAAAGGGGAAAGCGAGTTCAAGCATCGCCGGAAAACCCACTGTGAGCACTCGTCATCGAGATTACCCACCGTGGGACCATATCTCAGTAACTAGTTCCAGGGCCTACAGTCCCCACCAAGCACCAAACTGCTCACAGCTGAGCAACAAAGGCCAGACCCACGCAGGGGAAGAGTTTAACAAACAAAACATAGCTAGTCCAGGAAGCTGAAATGTGTGTGTGAAACCTAGAAAACATGGGCTAAAAGTGATGGCAGTGTGTTTTTCTTAACAAAAACCATGAGTACAGCGCCCAGTAGGGGATAAGCTTGGAAGAAATCATTCGTAGAGAGGGTGACACTGGAGTGTCCTCTTGACCAATCCGGACCAAGTTGCGTAGCCTAGCAATCGGCAGCACTCAAATCATGGCGCAGGTCAAAGTCATGAGAAAAACACCCGTCGTGGAGCCATGGAGGCCAGTAGCTGGTCATGCGATGAGAGCCGCAGCCCGCAAGCCTGCAAGTGCGCGAGGAGAAGGACAGGCCGAGCGAGTGGTCTTTGTTCGGTTTCCAGCGACCCCATGCACATGCATGATTTCAAACTGTGGGTGTGGGTGGCGATGGCTCCTGCAAGTTGCTGAGCACGGGAGCTGCAGCTGCGTTGGCAGTACACGGCGCCCGCCTTGTTGCGTGGAATCCGGAAATGGGTCTGGATACGTGCGTGTGAATGATCGGTGGGGGTGGTGCGACGAAAACCGGCGGCCGCGGGGATGAGGTTGGTCATCGTCCATCGGGTTGGCATCCGTTCCACCGTGTGCGCAACGGCAACGCACGGTTTCGGGCCTACACGTACGGCTCCATGGCGCGGAGGTTTTGTTACGTGTATTTTGCTACTGGTTGTAGTGAGTAGTGTAGGCCACATTTCGCTGATGATTATGTGGTTGTAAGCTCTTCTCGCTGATGATTATGTGGTTGTAACTTGTAAGCTCTTCTCTGTTTGGAAATAGGACATCTCCAACGCTGACCCATAAATTTGTTTCGATATCCGTTCACGGATAGATGGGCCCAGTCCGCAATACGGATGCGGAAGTCGGGCATCCAACGCTGTCCGCATACATTTCAACCACTATTTAAACTAAACGGACGAAAATTCATGCAAACACGATGCATTCCATATACATGACGAAATTCATTACATTTTAGACAATTTTTAACTAAACCATTCTCTAAACCTAATCTAAGTGATTGTCGGCGCCCGTTCCCCATCTCCGGCCATGAGCTCCGAGAACTGAAGCTCCGGCTCTTGCCTTCGCCTTCTCGAGTTTTGCCTCGGCGCCCACCAGCTCCGCCTCTGCAACCCCACGAAGTGAAGCTGTTCGCCTTCACGTCGCCGTCAAGTGGCTAATCAGCCGACGATGTTTAGCCCACCAAGATTTGCTTCAACGGGAAGGGAGGAGCGATGGCCTTCTTGGAACCCGAGCGGCAGCGACCTACCATGCACTACTCTTCCTCGCTGCCGACGGCGCCTGCTGACGTGTTGGCTTCGTGGTCGTGGCGGCAGGGCGCAGCCCGGGCGAAGCTGGCGATGTCCTCGTCGTCGTCACTCTTGCCCCACACCTCATCCGCCGCCTCGTCGAACTCCCTGTAGGTAGCTTCTAACTTCGCCCGACGTTGGCGGTACTGCCAGCGGTCGTGGCGGATCACGCAGGCAGAGCGGTAGGATTCGAGCAACGCCTCCTGCTCAGGCACATCTCGATGGATGTGCCGGCAGCAGGCAGTTCCTCCGCGGGTCGGTGCTCCTCGAGGAGGCCGAGGTTGTAGTTCTGGTCGACCTGCGCTTGTCGAACTTGGCCTCCTGCTCCTCCCGCAGCATGTCCGTGTATTGCGCACGGGCCTCGCTGATGGTGAGATCGTGTTGGAAATATGCCCTAGAGGCAATAATAAAATGGTTATTATTATATTTCCTTGTTCATGATAATTGTCTATTGTTCATGCTATAATTGTGTTATCCGGAAATCGTAATACATGTGTGAATACATAGACCACAACATGTCCCTAGTGAGCCTCTAGTTGACTAGCTCGTTGATCAACAGATAGTTATGGTTTCCTGACTATGGACATTGGATGTCATTGATAACGTGATCACATCATTAGGAGAATGATGTGATGGACAAGACCCAATCCTAAGCATAGCACAAAGATCGTGTAGTTCGTTTGCTAGAGCTTTTCCAATGTCAAGTATCATTTCCTTAGACCATGAGATCGTGTAACTCCCGGATGCCGTAGGAGTGCTTTGGGTGTACCAAACGTCACAACGTAACTGGGTGACTATAAAGGTACACTACAGGTATCTCTGAAAGTGTCTGTTGGGTTGACACGGATCGAGACTGGGATTTGTCACTCCGTATGACGGAGAGGTATCTCTGGGCCCACTCGGTAATGCATCATCATAATGAGCTCAAAGTGACCAAGTGGTTGGTCACGGGATCATGCATTACGGTACGAGTAAAGTGACTTGCCGGTAACGAGATTGAACGAGGTATTGGGATACCGACGATCGAATCTCGGGCAAGTAACGTACCGATTGACAAAGGGAATTGTATACGGGATTGATTGAATCCTCGACATCGTGGTTCATCCGATGAGATCATCGTGGAACATGTGGGAGCCAACATGGGTATCCAGATCCCGCTGTTAGTTATTGACCGGAGAGTCGTCTCGGTCATGTCTGCATGTCTCCCGAACCCGTAGGGTCTACACACTTAAGGTTCGGTGACGCTAGGGTTGTAGAGATATTAGTATGCGGTAACCCGAAAGTTGTTCGGAGTCCCGGATGAGATCCCGGACGTCACGAGGAGTTCCGGAATGGTCCGGAGGTGAAGAATTGTATATAGGAAGTCCAGTTTCGGCCACCGGGAAAGTTTCGGGGGTCACCGGTATTGTACCGGGACCACCGGAAGGGTCCCGGGGGTCCACCGGGTGGGGCCACCTATCCCGGAGGGCCCCATGGGCTGAAGTGGGAGGGGAACCAGCCCCTGGTGGGCTGGTGCGCCCCCCCCTTTGGGCCTCCCCTGCGCCTAGGGTTGGAAACCCTAGGGGTGGGGGCGCCCCCCACTTGGCTTGGGGGGGAAGCCACCCCTTGGCCGCCGCCCCCTTGGAGATCAGATCTCCTAGGGCCGGCGCCCCCCCCCCCCCCGCCCAGGAGGCCTATATATAGTGGAGGGGAGGGACGGCAGCCGCACCACAGCCCCTGGCGCCTCCCTCTCCCTCTCGTGACACCTCTCCCTCTCGCTGAGCTTGGCGAAGCCCTGCCGAGATCCCCGCTACTTCCACCACCACGTCGTCGTGCTGCTGGATCTCCATCAACCTCTCCTTCCCCCTTGCTGGATCAAGAAGGAGGAGACGTCGCTGCTCCGTACGTGTGTTGAACGCGGAGGTGCCGTCCGTTCGGCGCTCGGTCATCGGTGATTTGGATCACGACGAGTACGACTCCATCAACCCCGTTCACTTGAACACTTCCGCTCGCGATCTACAAGGGTATGTAGATGCACTCCTCTCTCTCGTTGCTAGATGACTCCATAGATTGATCTTGGTGATGCGTAGAAAATTTTTAATTTCTGCTACGATCCCCAACAGTGGCATCATGAGCTAGGTCTATGCGTAGTTTCTATGCACGAGTAGAACACAAACTTGTTGTGGGCGTAGATGTTGTCAATTTTCTTGCCACTACTAGTCTTATCTTGTTTCGGCGGCATCGTGGGATGAAGCGGCCCGGACCGACCTTACACGTACGCTTACGTGAGACAGGTTCCACCGACTGACATGCACTAGTTGCATAAGGTGGCTAGCGGGTGTCTGTCTCTCCCACTTTAGTCGGATCGGATTCGATGAAAAGGGTCCTTATGAAGGGTAAATAGAAATTGGCATATCACGTTGTGGTTTTACGTAGGTAAGAAACGTTCTTGCTAGAAACCTATAGAAGCCACGTAAAAACATGCAACAACAATTAGAGGACGTCTAACTTGTTTTTGCAGCATATGCCTTGTGATGTGATATGGCCAAAAGGATGTGATGAATGAAATATATGTGATGTATGAGATTGATCATGTTCTTGTAATAGGAATCACGACTTGCATGTCGATGAGTATGACAACCGGCAGGAGCCATAGGAGTTGTCTTTATTTTTTGTATGACCTGCGTGTCATTGAATAACGCCATGTAAATTACTTTACTTTATTGCTAAACACGTTAGCCATAGAAGTAGAAGTAATCGTTGGCGTGACAACTTCATGAAGACACGATGATGGAGATCATGGTGTCATGCCGGTGACGAAGATGATCATGGCGCCCCGAAGATGGAGATCAAAAGGAGCAAAATGATATTGGCCATATCATGTCACTATTTGATTGCATGTGATGTTTATCATGTTTTACATCTTATTTGCTTAGAACGACGGTAGCTTAAATAAGATGATCCCTCGCAATAATTTCAAGAAAGTGTTCCCCCTAACTGTGCACCGTTGCGAAGGTTCGTTGTTTCGAAGCACCACGTGATGATCGGGTGTGATAGATTCTAACGTTCGAATACAACGGGTGTAAGCCAGATTTACACACGCAATACACTTAGGTTGACTTGACGAGCCTAGCATGTACAGACATGGCCTCGGAACACGGAAGACCGAAAGGTCGAGCATGAGTCGTATAGAAGATACGATCAACATGAAGATGTTCACCGATGTTGACTAGTCCGTCTCACGTGATGATCGGACACGGCCTAGTTGACTCGGATCATGTTTCACTTAGATGACTAGAGGGATGTCTATCTGAGTGGGAGTTCATTGAATAATTTGATTAGATGAACTTAATTATCATGAACTTAGTCTAAAATCTTTACAATATGTCTTGTAGATCAAATGGCCCACGTTGCCCTCAACTTCAACGCGTTCCTAGAGAAAACCAAGCTGAAAGATGATGGCAGCAACTATACGGACTGGGTCCGGAACCTGAGGATCATCCTCATAGCTGCCAAGAAAGATTATGTCCTAGAAGCACCGCTAGGTGACGCACCCATCCCAGAGAACCAAGACGTTATGAACGCTTGGCAATCATGTGCTGATGATTACTCCCTCGTTCAGTGCGGCATGCTTTACAGCTTAGAACCGGGGCTCCAAAAGCGTTTTGAGCAACACGGAGCATATGAGATGTTCGAAGAGCTGAAAATGGTTTTCCAAGCTCATGCCCGGGTCGAGAGATATGAAGTCTCCGACAAGTTCTTCAGTTGTAAGATGGAGGAAAATAGTTCTGTCAGTGAGCACATACTCAAAATGTCTGGGTTGCACAACTGCTTGACTCAGCTGGGAGTTAATCTCCCGGATGACGCGGTCATTGACAGAATCCTTCAGTCGCTTCCACCAAGCTACAAGAGCTTTGTGATGAACTTCAATATGCAGGGGATGGAAAAGACCATTCCTGAGGTATATTCAATGCTGAAATCAGCGGAGGTGGAGATCAGAAAGGAACATCAAGTGTTGATGGTGAATAAAACCACTAAGTTCAAGAAAGGCAAGGGTAAGAAGAACTTCAAGAAGGACGGCAAGGGAGTTGCCGCGCCCGGTAAGCCAGTTGCCGGGAAGAAGCCAAAGAATGGACCCAAGCCTGAGACTGAGTGCTTTTATTGCAAGGGAAGTGGTCACTGGAAGCGGAACTGCCCCAAATACTTAGCGGACAAGAAGGCCGGCAACACCAAAGGTATATGTGATATACATGTAATTGATGTGTACCTTACCAGTACTCGTAGTAGCTCCTGGGTATTTGATACCGGTGCGGTTGCTCATATTTGTAACTCAAAACAGGAGCTGCGGAATAAGCGGAGACTGGCGAAGGACGAGGTGACGATGCGCGTCGGGAATGGTTCCAAGGTCGATGTGATCGCCGTCGGCACGCTACCTCTACATTTACCTACGGGATTAGTTTTAAACCTCAATAATTGTTATTTAGTGCCAGCTTTGAGCATGAACATTGTATCAGGATCTCGTTTAATGCGAGATGGCTACTCATTTAAATCCGAGAATAATGGTTGTTCTATTTATATGAGAGATATGTTTTATGGTCATGCCCCGCTGGTCAATGGTTTATTCTTAATGAATCTCGAACGTGATGTTACACATATTCATAGTGTGAATACCAAAAGATGTAAAGTTGATAACGATAGTCCCACATACTTGTGGCACTGCCGCCTTGGTCACATTGGTGTCAAGCGCATGAAGAAGCTCCATGCAGATGGACTTTTGGAGTCTCTTGATTACGAATCATTTGACACGTGCGAACCATGCCTCATGGGTAAGATGACCAAGACTCCGTTCTCCGGAACAATGGAGCGAGCAACCAACTTATTGGAAATCATACATACCGATGTGTGCGGTCCAATGAGTGTTGAGGCTCGCGGTGGCTATCGTTATGTTCTCACTCTCACTGATGACTTGAGTAGATATGGGTATGTCTACCTAATGAAACACAAGTCTGAGACCTTTGAAAAGTTCAAGGAATTTCAGAGTGAGGTTGAGAATCAACGTGACAGGAAAATAAAGTTCTTACGATCAGATCGTGGGGGAGAATATTTAAGTCACGAATTTGGTACGCACTTAAGGAAATGTGGAATCGTTTCACAACTCACGCCGCCTGGAACACCTCAGCGAAATGGTGTGTCCGAACGTCGTAATCGCACTCTATTGGATATGGTGCGATCTATGATGTCTCTTACCGATCTACCGCTCTCATTTTGGGGCTATGCTTTAGAGACTGCCGCATTCACTTTAAATAGGGCTCCGTCGAAATCCGTTGAGACGACACCGTATGAATTATGGTTTGGGAAGAAACCTAAGCTGTCGTTTCTAAAAGTTTGGGGATGCGATGCTTATGTCAAGAAACTTCAACCTGAAAAGCTCGAACCCAAGTCGGAGAAATGCGTCTTCATAGGATACCCTAAGGAAACCATTGGGTATACCTTCTACCTCAGATCCGAAGGCAAGATCTTCGTTGCCAAGAATGGGTCCTTTCTGGAGAAAGAGTTTCTCTCGAAGGAAGTAAGTGGGAGGAAAGTGGAACTTGATGAAGTACTACCTCTTGAACCGGAAAGTAGCGCAGCTCAGGAAGATGTTCCTGTGGTGCATGCACCGACTAGAGAGGAAGTTAATGATGATGATGATCAAGGTACTTCGGATCAAGCTCCTACTAAACTTCGTAGGTCCACAAGGACATGTTCCACACCAGAGTGGTACGGCAACCCTGTCCTGGAAATCATGTTGTTAGACAACGGTGAACCTTCGAACTATGAAGAAGCAATGGCGGGCCCAGATTCCGACAAATGGCTAGAAGCCATGAAATCCGAGATAGGATCCATGTATGAAAACGAAGTATGGACTTTGACTGACTTGCCCGATGATCGGCGAGCCATAGAAAATAAATGGATCTTTAAGAAGAAGACAGACGCGGATGGTAATGTGACCATCTATAAGGCTCGACTTGTCGCTAAGGGTTATCGACAAGTTCAAGGGGTTGACTACGATGAGACTTTCTCACCCGTAGCGAAGCTGAAGTCCGTCCGAATCATGTTAGCAATTGCCGCATTCTATGATTATGAGATATGGCAAATGGACGTCAAAACGGCATTCCTTAACGGCTTTCTTAAGGAAGAATTGTATATGATGCAGCCGGAAGGTTTTGTCGATCCTAAGAATGCTAACAAGGTATGCAAGCTCCAGCGCTCCATCTATGGGCTGGTGCAAGCATCTCGGAGTTGGAACATTCGATTTGATGAGATGATCAAAGCGTTTGGGTTTACACAGACTTATGGAGAAGCCTGTGTTTACAAGAAAGTGAGTGGGAGCTCTGTAGCATTTCTCATATTATATGTGGATGACATACTATTGATGGGAAATGATATAGAATTCTTGGAAAGTATAAAGGCCTATTTGAATAAGTGTTTTTCAATGAAGGACCTTGGAGAAGCTGCTTATATATTAGGCATCAAGATCTATAGAGATAGATCAAGACGCCTCATTGGTCTTTCACAGAGTACGTACCTTGACAAGATATTGAAGAAGTTCAATATGGATCAGTCCAAGAAGGGGTTCTTGCCTGTATTGCAAGGTGTGCAATTGAGCACGGCTCAATGCCCGACCACGGCAGAAGATAGAGAAAAGATGAGTGTCGTCCCCTATGCCTCGGCCATAGGGTCTATTATGTATGCCATGCTGTGTACCAGACCTGATGTAAACCTTGCCGTAAGTTTGGTAGGAAGGTACCAAAGTAATCCCGGCATGGAACACTGGACAGCGGTCAAGAATATCCTGAAGTACCTGAAAAGGACTAAGGATATGTTTCTCGTATATGGAGGTGACGAAGAGCTCGTCGTAAAGGGTTACGTCGACGCTAGCTTCGACACAGATCTGGATGACTCTAAGTCACAAACCGGATACGTGTATATTTTGAATGGTGGGGCAGTAAGCTGGTGCAGTTGCAAGCAAAGCGTCGTGGCGGGATCTACATGTGAAGCGGAGTACATGGCGGCCTCAGAGGCAGCACAAGAAGCAATCTGGATAAAGGAGTTCATTACCGACCTAGGGGTGATTCCCAATGCGTCGGGCCCGATGACTCTCTTCTGTGACAACACTGGAGCTATTGCCCTTGCCAAGGAGCCCAGGTTTCACAGGAAGACCAGGCATATCAAGCGTCGCTTCAACTCCATTCGTGAAAATGTTCAAAATGGAGACATAGATATTTGTAAAGTACATACGGACCTGAATGTAGCAGATCCGTTGACTAAACCTCTCCCTAGAGCAAAACATGATCAACACCAGAACTCTATGGGTGTTCGATTCATCACAATGTAACTAGATTATTGACTCTAGTGCAAGTGGGAGACTGTTGGAAATATGCCCTAGAGGCAATAATAAAATGGTTATTATTATATTTCCTTGTTCATGATAATTGTCTATTGTTCATGCTATAATTGTGTTATCCGGAAATCGTAATACATGTGTGAATACATAGACCACAACATGTCCCTAGTGAGCCTCTAGTTGACTAGCTCGTTGATCAACAGATAGTCATGGTTTCCTGACTATGGACATTGGATGTCATTGATAACGGGATCACATCATTAGGAGAATGATGTGATGGACAAGACCCAATCCTAAGCATAGCACAAAGATCGTGTAGTTCGTTTGCTAGAGCTTTTCCAATGTCAAGTATCATTTCCTTAGACCATGAGATCGTGTAACTCCCGGATGCCGTAGGAGTGCTTTGGGTGTACCAAACGTCACAACGTAACTGGGTGACTATAAAGGTACACTACAGGTATCTCTGAAAGTGTCTGTTGGGTTGACACGGATCGAGACTGGGATTTGTCACTCCGTATGACGGAGAGGTATCTCTGGGCCCACTCGGTAATGCATCATCATAATGAGCTCAAAGTGACCAAGTGGTTGGTCACGGGATCATGCATTACGGTACGAGTAAAGTGACTTGCCGGTAACGAGATTGAACGAGGTATTGGGATACCGACGATCGAATCTCGGGCAAGTAACGTACCGATTGACAAAGGGAATTGTATACGGGATTGATTGAATCCTCGACATCGTGGTTCATCCGATGAGATCATCGTGGAACATGTGGGAGCCAACATGGGTATCCAGATCCCGCTGTTGGTTATTGACCGGAGAGTCGTCTCGGTCATGTCTGCATGTCTCCCGAACCCGTAGGGTCTACACACTTAAGGTTCGGTGACGCTAGGGTTGTAGAGATATTAGTATGCGGTAACCCGAAAGTTGTTCGGAGTCCCGGATGAGATCCCGGATGTCACGAGGAGTTCCGGAATGGTCCAGAGGTGAAGAATTATATATAGGAAGTCCAGTTTCGGCCACCGGGAAAGTTTCGGGGGTCACCAGTATTGTACCGGGACCACCGGAAGGGTCCCGGGGGTCCACCGGGTGGGGCCACCTATCCCGGAGGGCCCCATGGGCTGAAGTGGGAGGGGAACCAGCCCCTGGTGGGCTGGTGCCCCCCCCTTTGGGCCTCCCCTGCGCCTAGGGTTGGAAACCCTAGGGGTGGGGGCGCCCCCCAGTTGGCTTGGGGAGGAAGCCACCCCTTGGCCGCCGCCCCCCTTGGAGATCAGATCTCCTAGGGCCGGCGCCCCCCTAGGAGGCCTATATATAGTGGAGGGGAGGGAGGGCAGCCGCACCACAGCCCTTGGCGCCTCCCTCTCCCTCCCGTGACACCTCTCCCTCTCGCTGAGCTTGGCGAAGCCCTGCCGAGATCCCCGCTACTTCCACCACCACGCCGTCGTGCTGCTGGATCTCCATCAACCTCTCCTTCCCCCTTGCTGGATCAAGAAGGAGGAGACGTCGCTGCTCCGTACGTGTGTTGAACGCGGAGGTGCCGTCCGTTCGGCGCTCGGTCATCGGTGATTTGGATCACGACGAGTACGACTCCATCAACCCCGTTCACTTGAACGCTTCCGCTCGCGATCTACAAGGGTATGTAGATGCACTCGTCTCTCTCGTTGCTAGATGACTCCATAGATTGATCTTGGTGATGCGTAGAAATTTTTTAATTTCTGCTACGATCCCCAACAGGTCGGCATGCACTGACGAGGAGGGTGGCGCCGGCTCGTCCTCCATTGGGGCGGCGGCGGCCTCCATCTGCCGGCCGACCTGCTAGCCGGCAGCATTGGCGGCAATCTCCTTCTTCTACTTCGAGGAGAGGGTGTCCCAGAGGGCTTTGAAGCGCAAGGAGGCCATGGCGCGCGTGGTGCGGAGAGGAGAAAAGTACCAGAGGAGGATGGCTGCGGCTATGGCCGGGGCTGGTGTTTATATAGTGGGTCGATGGCAATGGGTCGCGGCGGTGTAGTTAATGGTGGGCGGCAGACAGACGGACGGGTGGCGCCGGAGTAGGTTCCTCGGCAACCCTATATTATTAATGTAGGGCGACATACGAACGGGGTGTCGTTTGAATACGGAGCAGTCGCCTGTATCGGGAAGTGGCGCGGGTAGCGTTCTCTCAGCCGGTGCGCCGCTTCAATGCCGACAGTAGTAAGAGGTGGCGTTTGCTCAGGTCACGCATGAATGCGGCACTGACGCTCAGGAGCGGCGCTAACTATTTCGGACAGGAAGTGCGCCCAGGCAAGGGGGGTTTAATGGTGGGCGTCAGAAGCGGACTTGTTAGCGGTCCGGACGCCCACAAAGCTCCCCCGGTTTGTCTCCAGTTTGCGGGAAAAAGTGTGCCTGGACCACCGAAGGGACCGATACAAGACCGCGTTGGATGAAAAAACATGTCCGGACCGCGTGGTCCAGACGGTTGCGGGTCGTTTGAGGGTCGGCATTGGAGATGCCCTTAGGATCCATGGGTCATTGATTGGGTCAATGAGAGTTTAGAAGGTACTCCTACTCCTACTGTTTAGAACCAACCAATGGTTGATGGTTAGGAGGTCAGTGGTACCCTTGACTTATCAGCGATAAAAAACTAGGGTTTGACGCTTTGGTGTCTCATAAAAACGAAATATTCTTTAGGTGGAAATGATGTTCCCGTTCATAGCAAGGCACATTTGATAACTTCATCAATCTCAAGACCCGACGGCTCAGTCTCTCGACTCTAGTTTCTTTTCTTTCTAAATCACAACTTCCCTAAATCAAAAAATTCCAACAATTTGAGTCATCTTGCAAAATTTGACTCATTGTACCTTGCAATTTCACCGGATTAGACACACACACAACACTTATTGGGGAACATATGTTGAGTAAAATCACAATTTTTTGATTAATCTAATCCAGAAATAAATCATGAACATGGCATTGATAGTTTGAATATTGTATACCTAACCATGCAAGCTCGTACTATGCATACATCAGGTACATCTACGTAAACATCAAGCATAGTGACCACGGGAATAAACAGGAGAGAGATAATTTAAACAAATTATACCCTCCAATTGGCCAGGTCGTAGTCGCGGTGGCAGCATTGTCCTAGGCGGCCTTCTTCTCGGATTCGATGGACATGGCGATGTCAAGGAGAACGAGGATGTAGTTGAAGTAGTAGACAAAGGCGAACAATGTGTAAGGGCATATTTATCCCTAAGATGTTTTGGTGATTGATGACAATGCTTTTGCGGACTAATCATGTGCATTGAGTGTTTTCAGAGATTCATCCTTTTGGCACGAGACGATTCCCTCCCCTCGGAGCTTGAAGCGAAGACGGTGTAGTCCTTTCGAATTAGTTTGGTGGACTAGTTTCATAGGGATCACCGTACTATCAAGAGGGGGTCCTGTCGTGGAATTAACACGTCAGATGTCCTAGGTGTAAGGACTTAGTCGTGAGGCCAACGCATCTATGTAGTAGCTTGAGAGGGGTTGATTGGGATGAGAGACGCAGGGCGGATCAACGCACAAGACAAGGGTTTAGACAGCTTCGGGCCCCGGGAAACATCATCCGGTAATAACCCTACATGTTGTTTGAGGCTAGGTCTCATTATGCTTATGAGAGAGCCGTCGGTAAGCCGGCTCTTTGTGTCTAGCCCTAGAGATTGTTTCTTGTCCCCGTCTTTGGGGAGCCCTGCCCCTCCTTATATAAGTTAGAGGGGCGGGTTACATGTGGAGTCCTAGTAGGACTAGGACTAGTCTATCTTCTCTTACAAGTTAATTACAAGTCCGGGTCTTGCTTCCTTGTAAAGGAAATATTCGTCATCCCTTCCTTCTTAAGCCGGCCCACCATCATATGAGCCGGCCATCTGGGCCTTGGGCCTAGTCTTCTATCTGACCCGCCGTCGGGGTCATCCGTGAGTCGTCAGGCTCGTGAGTCGTCTGACAGTGAGCCGCCAGACCCGTGAGTCGCCAGTCCTCTGGCGGGTCACGGTGAAGCGCCAAGTCCGGCCGGGTCATACCGCGGGGTATATCCCCGACATTAGCCCCCAGTTTAATTTGGATTCATCCATGTTAAACTAATCTGCAATATAAACACAAGAACAAATTTGACAGGTTGTGTTCCGGGTTAAATATTCTTTGTAAGCCGGCACTTGATCATCCTTAAGTCCTTGTCATCTTCCTTCTTGATATGTATCCATAATCTCATAGCAAATCTCTTTAGCAGATATGTTCAAATTTTGCCAATGCAAAAAATCCAGATACTTCCTTTGAAAAAATCCGGGTCAACAGGCCAGCTTCAGAATCAATTTGCTGACATTGGTCTTTTGTTGAGAAATATTGTAAGAGACAATCCACTTGAGTCGGCTTTCAATGCTCTGACTTGACAAAAATATTGGTCTTCAAATATTCAACTTATATTCAGCCGGCTTAAAGATATAAAACTTGCCGGTTTATAAGTACCAAAATTGCCGGGTTATAAATATATGATGCCAAGTCATAATTGTCACCGACGCCGGTTTGTGATTTTTGCAGACACCAGGTCAATCTGATTTACTCAAAACTAAGAATTTGAAGATATTTCTCCCTTATATCCATATTACTTGTAGCCCCCAAGGGCCGGTTTAATCAGCATGAATAAGCCGGGACTTATCACCATGGCTTTAAATAAAATCCAGTTGTGTAGCCCCCATGAGTCGGCTATAGTCATAGTAGTGTAGCCGGGTCATCCTAGAATTGTCTTCAATGAGGTGAGCAAAAAATGACTTTGCATTAGCCCCCAAGTGCCATGGTGCATGCTGGCAGTGACATGGGACTTGCATATTTGATGTAATCTCAACTTGAATAATGTAGCCCCCAAGTGCCGGGTTGTAAGCCTGCAGCGACTCGGGACTATTCCTATCATTGTAGAATAAATCATATCCATTGATAAAATAATAGCCATTGCGCTGAAGCGACTTTGAAAACCTCAATCATAACATTAGTTTCTGATAACCATAATAAAAATCCAGCCATGTTGGCTATTAAAGATTTGACTAACCCGGTTTGAAAACCTCAATCATTCAAATCATAATGAAAATCCAGCCAAGTTTGGCTATTTAAAGATTTCAAATACCTTATCTGTTGACAAGTAAATCCGGAGTTTAAATACCCGGCGGCTCTTGGCCGATGGCGATTTATTACGCCTTCATTGTAAGCCAGAATTTTTATAACCCGGCTGTTTATAACCTTTGAGAAAATCAAGAATTGATAACCCTTTTGAGACACCAATGTCAACCTTTCGATGATGGTCTTGAATTGAATCATTTATGTAAGTCACACCTCTGTAAATCCTGCATAGAGTTTAAACAACATATGCCCTGGCGACTTAACGTCAAAAGCCAGGGCGGGTAACCACCCAAATGTAGTCTTACCCTGCACACAAGTAGATCACAAGATCCCTATAATCCCTTGAATGATACCACCGGTTTATGTGACCCGGACAGTGAGGGTGAGAACCCAATTCTTGAGCCGGATGTTTGAACCGGATTTGAGAGCTTCAAAGCTTTGCGGGAGAGAGATGTCTCTTGAACTGGATTTTAAACCGGAATCTTTATTTTAAGCCGGATATTTTTCTGACGGCCTTTAAATTTGCATCGATAGAGCAGTAATCTCCAGGGCTGGGTTATTTTTTTTTTCAATGACCCGGAGTGCTTGAGACTGCTGAAACTGGCACGATTTGTTGAGTCATGTCATTCTAGCCCCCGAGTCTCGAGACGACTCGAGGAGTTGGCCTGAGATTCTCCATATTTGACCATAGCAGAAGGTGTATATCATTGGCGTTGATAGCGCGATGTGAATCCACAGAAGGTTGAAAGTGACTGTGGCGGGTTATAAATGATCCCGTATGAGCCATGTTAGCAACTCGGCCAATGGTTCCTTCCAACTGGCTGTTTGAAGTTAACCTGAACTATAGTGGCGGCGATTTGTGCGCCTGCCCATTGAACCATCCAGTGCAGACGGCGCCTGATAACATATGATAATTTGCCTCCAATTTGTTGGAAGAAAACCGGGCTTCCCAAGTAGTGACCTGCTCATACTCAATACACAGCTCATGCAGACAGGTGCTGCTCGGTGTGTTGATGTAGACCAGGCCGCGAGAGGCGGACGGAAAAGACGACCTTAGCATCAGAGGCGGCTCAGACAGATGAACCGGCCGTGGTGTTGTAAACCGGCGCGGTCGGGCGAGTTAACCACGTCGTTTTGATGTAGTGAACAATTGTCCTGCATCAACAATATCGCAGACCAAGACAAAGATAAACTGCTCTTTGACAAAAAATAATATGTACCAATAAAATATATTTTAGATGGATATCACCTGATGTGCCAGGCCGGAAATAATCCGCCGTGAAATTGATGATCGCTAGGTGAAGTTGAAGTCGCTCATGGGTGAACCGGCCACGGCGTGGTAAACCGGTGTGGACGGGTGAGTCGGCCGTGACATTTGTAAGCCGGCGCGGACACGTGAACCGGCGGCGAGGGCGGACGGGCGAGTCGTCCGTGGCGTTGTAAGGTGGTGCGGACGGGCGAGTCGGCCGACGCGTTGATGTAAAACGGACCGCGATACACGTGTCCGTGAAGCTGCGCGGCACAACCGAACATGCCTCCACGGTGTAATACCACCCCTTTTTCCTTTAATAGCCTCCCTGCATAAAAATATTACAGGCCAGAGTAATTGTTTTTTGACAAAAGGAATATGTGCCAAAATTATATTTTAGAAGGATATCACCTAATTCGTTTGAATGACAACGCGACAGAGGCGGCTCAGGAAGACCGGCGACTCAATATAGCCCCAGCGGCTCAATGTGGCAGCAGTGACTCAACGTGGCTCCGGTGGTTCAACACAGAGGCAATTTAAGCTGAAGCGCGAACTTGGCTTTACTAACGACCATAGCGTCGATTAATTCAATGGCTTCTCCACCATCTCATCCATTTTCAACAATAATCTTGCTTTGAGGCTGCAGCCACGCACAGTAGAAATCAAGTGCAGGGCCGACGGATCAGCTATAGCGGCTCTCAGCTTGAGACGGTGGTCAGCGACTTAAAACAGCCGGAGGCGCGGCGACTTGACTCGGCGGCGGCCAGCAATGGATGGTGAGCCCGCTTGAAGCGGTTTCTCGTAGAGGCAGAAGCGGTTTGTCGTAGAGACAGAAGCGGTTTGCCATAATGGAACAGCGCGAGGCGGGCGCAGCTTCAGTACAGCAGCGGCTCGGCGCTGTGGTGGCGATGGCAGGCCTGGTCAACGCGTGGTGGCGGGTTGAGGCGCAGTGCAGGCGTCGGCTGCGATGCAGCCAATTTGGAACAACACAGGAAACGGGCAGCCCGCAACAGAGGCCAGAGCCGGCAAAGGTGACTTGGCGAGGCGGCGACTCAATTCGGTCGTGATGGTGAGTTAGCGACTGCGTCTTGAAACCACATCCGCGGAGGTGAACAGCAGCTGCAAGGCTGTGTGTCGGAGGCGGACAGCCGGTGAGGCGCGGCCGCGGAGAGCGGTGGCTCAGCGGCGGTGGCGATTCAGAGCACCGGTTTAGAAGCACGGCGTTGAGGGCGATTCGAACGCACCATGGTGACCGCCGTGGTGGAAACAACTGATTTACAACCACTGTTTTTTGGCAGAGGAACAGACCATCCTGGGCCTAGTTTTTCCAGTCCTTGAACACATCTTCCGCACCGCGTATAAGCTGATTACACTTTGTACCCAGTCTTTCTTTGGAGCCCATCCGTATGCAGAGGCAGAGGCGGGGCGTGGTAGAACTAGCGCGGGCGGGTCACGCGTTGCTGGCGAGCGGACGGTTTGAAGACGAACGGCGGCTTGGAGGCGAGGCCCGGCCGTGAAGACGCGCCGGCCATGTACGGCCGCGATTGTGGCCGAGTCTGTATCCTCATCATTCTCCGGCTTGTAGTAGTAGTTATTTTGTTCCATCAGGTTTGACCAATCAGGTTTGACCGATCTGATTTCTTGCTAGCCATACATGCTCGTGTAAAATTAGTAGTAGTACTCCGTAGATACATCCACTTCCGGGTCGTGGTCCTCTTTCCTTCTCTTTCTTATTTTCCTTCTCCACCTTTTTTTTTCTTTTTCAAGCACTGTGTTCCAGCTACTTATATATGCAGCATCTTTGTTTTTGGAAACAATACGTCCGAAGTTTGATGGAAAACAATGGAGCAGCGATAGATAACTTTTCCCTTTGAAAACCTCCGCAAGGTGAGACGCCATGCATTGAAGGCAGTACCAGAATCGCTTTTAGCCCGCGGCAACTTGACGGATTGAGTCGCTCGTAGCTTTCGGATTAAATCCTCTACATTGCTTGTGGACAGGAAAGATGTCGTAGCACTTCGGACACGGCCGCCGCACAAATTGATACTGTAGCGGAAACTCTACGTCCTCAAACTCGCAACTTGCAGCGGCGCACGGACGTGTGACCGTAGTTTCTTTTGAACCTCGGATGGATATTAGATCTGATTGCTCGCCTTCTAGACAATACAACTCCTTCCGTAATGATTCTTCTTCATCTAAACAATCGCAAACTTCTCGATCCCTGTGAGATATCCCTCCAAGAACTCATCACCACCGTGCGCAGGCCCCACGGTGAGCGCCAACTGTCGTGGAATTAACACGTCAGATGTCCTAGGTGTAAGGACTTAGTCGTGAGGCCAACGCATCTATGTAGTAGCTTGAGAGGGGTTGATTGGGATGAGAGACGCAGGGTGGATCAACGCACAAGACAAGGGTTTAGACAGCTTCGGGCCCCGGGAAACATCATCCGGTAATAACCCTACATGCTGTTTGAGGCTAGGTCTCATTATGCTTATGAGAGAGCCGCCGGTAAGCCGGCTCTTTGTGTCTAGCCCTAGAGATTGTTTCTTGTCCCCGTCATTGGGGAGCCCTGCCCCTCCTTATATAAGTTAGAGGGGCGGGTTACATGTGGAGTCCTAGTAGGACTAGGACTAGTCTATCTTCTCTTACAAGTTAATTACAAGTCCGGGTCTTGCTTCCTTGTAAAGGAAATATTCGTCATCCCTTTCTTCTTAAGCCGGTCCACCATCATATGAGCCGGCCATCTGGGCCTTGGGCCTAGTCTTCTATCTGACCCGCCGTCGGGGTCATCCGTGAGTCGTCAGGCTCGTGAGTCGTCTGACAGTGAGCCGCCAGACCCGTGAGTCGTCTGACAGTGAGCCGCCAGACCCGTGAGTCGCCAGTCCTCTGGCGGGTCACGGTGAAGCGCCAAGTCCGGCCGGGTCATACCGCGGGGTATATCCCCGATAGGTCCACTTTGGAAAGGCTAGGGTGGAATCTTCACGTACACTTCCTTTGCCCCCCCTCCGAGCCTTTCCGCTTCTTTGATGGGCTCGTTCCCCTTCTCTGTGTGCCCTCTCTGGTCCTAGCGGTAGTACCGCTTATGGCTACAAGCGGTAGTACTGCTCTAGAGCCGTAGTACCGCTGGTAGCCTCCAGCCGTAGTACCGCTGCGGTCTCGTGCTAGTACCGCCTCGATTCGAGGGGTCTTTTTTCGTGTCGGGTTTTACGGTACTAGCCGCGGCAGTGGGGGCCATAGTACCGCTCATATGCGGTAGTACCGCCCTGAACACCGCGGTAGTACCGCTCTGGGCCCAGCGGTAGTACCGCCCGGGGGAGCGGTAGTACCGCTGTGATCAGTGGTAGTACCGCTGCCTCCTGCGGTAGTACCGCTCTCTGCGGGGCTGGTGTGGGGGGTAACGGTTGGATTGTTCCCCCCACTATATAAGGAGGTCTTCTTCCCCAAAGTTGACCAACCTCTTCCCCCAAAAATCTCCATTGTTGCTCCAAGCTCCATTTTCGCCCGATCTCTCTCCCTAGCCAATCAAACTTGTTGATTTCCTCGGGATTGGTTGAGAAGGCCCCGATCTACACTTCCACCAAGAGAAATTTGATTCCCCCCACTTATCCCTAGCGGATCTTGTTACTCTTGGGTGTTTGAGCACCCTAGACGGTTGAGGTCACCGCGGAGCCATAGTCCATTGTGGTGAAGCTTTGTGGTGTCGTTGGGAGCCTCCAATTAAGTTGTGGAGATTGCCCCAACCTTGTTTGTAAAGGTCCGGTCGCCGCCTTCAAGGGCACCAATAGTGGAATCACGGCATCTCGCATTGTGTGAGGGCGTGAGGAGAATACGGTGGCCTTAGTGGCTTCTTGGGGAGCATTGTGCCTCCACACCGCTCCAACGGAGACATACTTCCCCTCAAAAGGAAGGAACTTCGGTAACACATCCTCGTCTTCATCGGCTCCACTATTGGTTATCTCGTCCCTTTACTTTCGCAAGTTTACTCATGTTATATCTCTTATTTGCTTGCATGCTTGTTGTCTTTGCATCATATAGGTTGCTCACTTAGTTGCATATCTAGACAACCTATTTTGATGCAAAAGTTTAATTTGGTAAAGAAAAGCTAAAAATTGTTAGTTGCCTATTCACCCCCCCCCCTCTAGTCAACTATATCGATCCTTTCAATTGGTATCAGAGCCTCGTCTCTCTATTAAGGACTTTACCGTCCAAAGAGTATGGTTGACGTCGTAGACGGTGTGGAGGAGCACTCCGGTGTGAATCCGGTCTCGTCTACGGGAGATGGGGGAACCGCGGTCTCTCGTGAGGAATTCAATGTGGCGTTGGACACATTGAAAACCTCCATGATGACCGAGGTCGAAAGCATGTTTAATAAATTCTTAGAAGGGCTTAAACTTACCACCGCACCGTTGAAAGTGGGTGATCCCGCTAACAAGGTGACGGATGCTACCTCCGACAAGGGGGAAGCTACTAGCGAGAAAGCTCCTTTGTCTAGTGGTAAAACTGGGACCGGCATCTTTGCCCATGTGGAACCTCCACCTGTCTATGGTGGACCGCTCCCTTCCACTCATTTGAATCATGCCGGCCCGGCCCCTAAGATTGAGAAGAATGTAGATTTTGATTCTTGGGTCTATTGTTTTAAGCGTCATTTAAATCATGTGAACACTAACCTTTGGAGAATCATTGAAGAAGGTTTTTATCCGCATGACCGAAGTAACTTCACTCCTAGAGAAGTTGTGGATCATCAATTCAATGAGAATGCTCTCTTCATCATCCAAGAAGCAATCCCACCCGAAGATCTTCCTCATCTCCGGCCTTACACCGTGGCCAAAGATGCTTGGCTCCAAGTTGTTTCCCTCTATCGGGGAAGCGCAAGCATTCAACGCTCCAACTATGAAGTGGTGCAAGATGAAGCTGACGAGTTTGCAATGAAAGAAGATGAAGAACCTCGTGAGCTTTTTCGGAGAGTAACCAAACTCGCGGTCTCTCTCCGAGATCATGGAAGTAAGGACACGGATGACAATTGGATCAAGCGCAAATTCCTCAAGGCAACGATGCCCTACCACAAAGCCATGTCCTCCGTAATTCGTCAAAGGCCGGACTTCCACACCTTGTCATCAAGTGAAGTGTTGGATGAGTTTGTTGCTATGAGCATCTTGGACAAGACCGCCGATAATGCGGTTCTTCGCTCTCAAAGAGTAAAGAAGCCCAACCTTGCTCTAAAGGCCAAGTTTAGTATGGAGGAAGAGGATGAAGAGGAAGAAGAGGAGGGCAACCTCGAAGATACGAAGTATGCCTATCATAAACACATGGCTCTTGCTTCAAGGCAATTTTGGGGCAAGAAGAACACAAGGCCAAACTTCAACAAGAGCAATTCAAGTGGGGCAAAGGGCAAGCAACGAGTGAGGACTTGCTTCAATTATGGCAATGTGAGCCACTTTGTTGCGGAGTGCCCTTACGAGAAGAGGGAAGACAATGGTGGCAAGCTCATTAGAAAGGACAAGGCCAAGTCGTTTCCCAACAAGAGCAACTTCACCAAGAAGAATCCTCCCAAGGCGTTGGTGGTACAAGAAGAGTACAATGAGGATGATGATGATGATGAAGATGGTGATTCGGTTGCCATGGCCTCCGTTGCCATTGCGAAGACTCCACGGGTGTCTCTCTTCGACTCACCCAATGAGAACATCACCGCCAAGTGCCTCATGGCTAAAGCCACCAATAAGGTGTTTGCTTCCGGTGGGGGATCATGGTTGCTCGATAGTGGAGCTACAAATCATATGACCGGAAGCAAGGACTTGGTGTTGGACGTGCACAAGATTCCATCTATGCCCACCAATGTCGAGTGGGGTGATGCCTCGTCTTCTAAGGTATTGGGACTCGGCAAAGTTGTCATTTCTCATGATCTCACGATCGAGAAGGTCATGCTAGTTGAGTCCCTTGCATACAATTTACTTTCCCTTCGTCAACTTGCTACCATGGGCTTTGCCACTTTCTTTGATATTGATACCGTGGCCCTCTTGTGGAGCAAGACTCTTAAAGTAGCCTTTGTTGGACATGTCGAGAACGGTCTCTATGTGATTAACTTTTCGGAGCGACCCACTAAGACCGCGACATGCCTAATGGCTAAAGTTGACATGGGATGGCTTTGGCATCGCTGTTTAGCCCATGTCAATATGAGATCTTTGCAAAGTCTTCTCATGGGGGACCATGTCCGTGGACTAACGAATGTTAGTTTTGCTAAAGATCGTGCTTGCAGTGCTTGTATCGAAGGAAAGCTTCATGAGAAGGCTCACCCTCCCACGACTCTCATTTTCTCGAAGAGGCCTTTGGAGCTCCTTCATTTGGATCTCTTTGGGCCTCCATCCTTTGGTAGTCTTGGGGGTAGAAAGTATTGCTTGGTAATTGTGGATGACTATTCAAGATACACTTGGGTGTATTTCTTCAAGAGGAAGAGTGAGACCCAACAAACCGTCATTGACTTTGCAAATGAAGCCCAACGTCAACACAATGCAAAGATCTTGACAATAAGAAGTGACAACGGCACCGAGTTCAAAAACTACACCGTGGATGAGTTTCTTAGTGATGAGGGGATCAAGCATCAATATTCCGCACCTTACACCCCTCAACAAAATGGTGTTGCGGAGAGGAAGAACCGGACGTTGATGGATGCGGCAAGGACCATGATGGCGGAGTTCAAGTCTCCATACAACTTTTGGGCCGAAGCCATCAACACCGCATGTCATGCTTCAAATCGGCTCTATCTCCGCAAAGGCTTGAACAAGACTCCATATGAGATACTCACCGGTAACAAGCCCAACCTCAAGTACTTTCGGGTGTTCGGGTGTAAGTGTTTCATTCTCAAGAAAGGTGCTCGTTTGTCTAAATTTGAGTCTAGAGCTCATGAGGGCATATTTGTTGGTTATGCTACAAACTCCCATGCTTACCGTGTTCTCAATAAGTCCACGGGACTTATTGAGGAGACGTGTAACGTGGAGTTTGATGAGAATAACGGCTCCCAAGTGGAGCAAAGTGGTACTTGTGATGTAGGTGATGAAATTCCTCCCCAAGCCATAAGAAGAATGGGTGTTGGTTATATCCTACCCATTGAGGAACCCCTTGTGGCCGAAGGAGAAGGACAATGCTCCACTCAAGTGGAGCCATCACCAACCCAAGACCCACACGCTTCCGAAGAACAAAGTGAAGGCTCTCAACCTCATGAACAAGATCAAGGGCAAGATCAACCTCAAGATGGTGGTGATCCACCAAATGATGCCCAAGGTCAAGCTCTCCCCCTCGAGCAAGTTCAAGATCAAGGACAAGCTCAAGACGACGCTCAAGATGATCAAGTAACCCCTCCTCATTTCACTTCCGAGGAGGAATTGGAGCATCGTGCCGCTAAGATCGCTTCCAAGCTCACCACCAAAGGTCATCTCATGGAGAATGTGGTTGGAAGCCTAAGAAAGGGGGTAAGCACTCGTAGACAATTAGCAAACTATTGTGAACATCATGCGTTTGTTTCTTGTGTCGAACCCCAAAAGGTTTATGAAGCGCTCGAGGACCCGGATTGGCTCAATGCCATGCATGAAGAACTCAACAACTTCGAACATAACCAAGTGTGGAAATTACTGCCAAAGCCAACCGGGAACCATAATGTCATTGGAACCAAGTGGATATTCAAGAACAAGCAAGATGCTCATGGGATCATTGTTCGCAACAAGGCTCGTTTGGTGGCACAAGGCTACTCCCAAGTCGAGGGTATCGACTACAGTGAAACCTTTGCCCCCGTCGCTCGCCTTGAATCTATTTGTTTGTTGATTGCTTATGCTTCTCATCATAATTTCACGTTGCAACAAATGGATGTGAAGAGTGCTTTTCTTAATGGTCCCATAAATGAGTTGGTGTATGTCAAACAACCCCCCGGGTTCGAAGATCCCTATTTCCCCGATCATGTGTATCAACTCCACAAGGCTCTCTATGGTCTTAAACAAGCCCCACGTGCGTGGTATGAGCATCTTACGGAGTTGTTACAAGATCGTGGAATCGAAATCGGGAAAATCGACCCCACTCTTTTTACTAAGAAGGTCAAAGGGGAGTTGTTTGTGTGCCAACTATATGTTGATGATATTATTTTTGGTTCCCCTAACAAAGCCTTCAATGAAGAATTTGCCGCTCTCATGACCTCAAAGTTCAAGATGTCTATGATGGGAGAGTTGAAGTTTTTTCTCGGATTCAAAATCAAACAAAGAAGGGAAGGAACCTTCATCAACCAAGACAAATACACTCAAGACATGCTAAAGAGATTCAAGCTAAGTGATGTCAAGCCGGCTTCCACTCCAATGCCCACCAAGTGCCAACTTGACATTGATCCCAATGGTAAAGCGGTGGATCAAAAGGTATATCGCTCCATGATTGGATCCTTGCTTTACCTTTGTGCATCTAGACCGGATATCATGTTGAGTGTGGGAATTTGTGCATGGTTTCAAGCCGCACCTAAGGAAAGCCACTTTGTGGCGGTCAAGCGAATCTTTTGATATTTGGCTCATACCCCAAACTTTGGCTTATGGTACCCAAGAGGAGCAAACTTCAAGCTTGTAGGTTATTCGGACTCCGATTGGGCGGGAGACAAAGTGGATAGGAAGTCCACTTCCGGAGGGTGCCAATTTCTTGGTTGCTCTTTGGTAAGTTGGTCTTCTAAAAAGCAAAGTTGTGTGTCTCTCTCGTCCACCGAAGCGGAGTACGTGGCGGCCGGGAGTTGCTGTGCACAACTCTTATGGATGAGGCAAACTTTAAAGGATTACGGTGTCATTTGTGACAAAGTGCCTCTTTGGTGTGACAATGAAAGTGCCATCAAGATTTCTCTCAACCCGGTGCAACACTTCAAGACGAAGCATATTGAGATTCGGTATCACTTCATCCGGGATCATATTAGGCGAGGGGAGATCGAGCTCAACTATGTCAACACTCATGATAACCTTGCAGATATTTTCACGAAGCCGTTGGATGAAGCAAGATTTCGCGAGTTAAGGCATGAGCTAAATATCATTGATTCGAGCAATGTGGTTTGAACCTTTGCACACCCCTCACATTCATCATGCATTCTTGTCTAGGTGTAGGCATGGACTTAGGGGGAGTGTTATTCTCTCAATGAACTCTTCCTCCCCCCATAATGCATAAACTAATCTCACTCTTTCACATTAGCCATTTTTGATGGTACTTGTGCTTCAAAGACGAGTTTTGGTCATGGGCCCAAGGATAATTCTTCGCGGTGCCATACCAATTGACTCAAACATAGGTGGCCTCGGCCACCGCCCTCTCGTGTAGAGGTGTGTGGTTCTTGTTCTCGTGCTGGTGCTCTTGTTTCTTTGTGTTGGTTTTCTCCTCTTGCCGTCGTTTCCCTTCTTTTATTTTTGTGCCATAGGTGTTGAGTCTTGTTTTGAGTTGCGCTGGGCGGTACTACCGTTGTGAAGGCGCGGTACTATCGCCCATCACCATGGTACTACCGCTGAGGGGCGGGGCCAGGGGGTTAAGTCGTGGGCAGGGGTGGTTTCCTCCCCCATACCCATTTGCTTCGTCCCCTCGTTCCTCTTCCTCTCTCTCCAGCGCCATCTCGCCGCGGGAGGGCTCCAGCGGCCCTCCGTCTCCGGACCGTTCCTCTCCATTTCCTTCGGTGGAGTCGATCCCCACCTCGTCCTCTTGCCATGGATGCCGGTATTGCCCCCGTTCCTCTTCTCTTCTTGTCTAGTTTTCAGATCTCGCGTTTTAGGGGCAATAGTGGTTGCATCTCTAGATTTTTGGCCAAATCTAGGCTTCAGTAGGTTGGAGAAGGCAACTAGACTCTTTGGATTGATGTTTGGTAGGCTTATTTTTGAATTTGGCATCCCCGGTAGTGCCGGATCTGACCACGGCAGTAGGAATCCTCTGTGCCCCGTCTCGGGCGGTACTACCGCCCATCTGGCGCGGTACTACCGCTGGAGCGATACTGCCGCTGTGGAGGCGCGGTACTACCGCTGGTGCGGTACTGCCGCTGTGCAGGCACGGTACTACCACCGGATGCCCAGTTCCATCATTTCCTACCACATGTTGATCCATATTTGTTGTGTTTATTTGGTTTTGATCGTTCCTTCTGGTTGTTTCGTGTGTCCGTGTGTTTGGTTCCAGGTGATGAACATCTTGAGCAGCAAGTCCGCCGTGTCAACCCCGGGCGTTCAACGTCAAAGCGATACCGCACATCTGAGGCTGCAGGTGGTTCTTCCAGTGCTCCACCGCCGCCAGTGGGTGCTTCCTCAAGTGCCAATCCTCCTCTCAAGAAGAAGACTGCCAACAGGCCGAAGCCAAGTGGCAAGAAGGTGACTGAGATGACTAGCAAGGAATTCTGGGACAGGCGTCGCCGCAACCCATATGAGGAAGACCAAGAACCCAACCTTGTCAATCGCCCGTTCTGGAACCGGTTTCAGTATGCCACCTACTTTGACGTGATCAAGGCTAAGAAGAACCTCTTTGTCAATGTTCATTCCATCAACACGGATGCTATGGAGAAGGACCCTGAGTACTTTGGTGATGCCCTTCAGATGTGCTCTCAGTTGAACATTCTCAGGATCATGCAGTTCAACAAGGACTTTGATGCAGATTTGCTGGCTCAGTTCTTTGCCACTGTCCACCTAGGAACTGATGAAGACAGGACTCTGACTTGGATGACTAATGGGAAGGTGCTAGCTGTCAAGTGGAAGGCCTTCATGGGGTTGCTAGAGGTGGAAGATCAAGGGCTCGAGACTCCAGTCGGATTTCGTCCTCACCACAATGTTACCTCCACTCACAAGCAAGCTCTCTGGCCCTACTGTACTCGGAAGGTCAACCCTGAGACCAGGAAGGAAACCTATGAGTTGTCTACCTATCTGGACATCCTTCACCGTATCTTCCGCGAGACTCTCTTCCCTCGTATCGGGAATCTGGACATGGTACACTCTTATCTCGTGGACATGCTTCTCTTCTGCCAGCGTGAGAAGGAAGCAAACACTAGCGAGTCCCTGGACATCTCTCATGTTATGTGGTCTGAACTTCTTGCTGCTATTTCTGAGCGCAAGTGCCCGATTTATGGTCCGTTCATTATGTTGCTCATTGAGAAGGCCTGGAGACGCACCTATCCTGAGGAGCACCTGGAAACTGGAGAGTTGGTTTCTCATGAGATCAACTGTCTGAGGAAGAAGGATAATTGGGGCATTCCTAGATCTGGAGTTCCATCTTCTGCTGCTGCCATGGAGACCGAGGGCGAGACTGATGACGATGAGGATTATGTGCCTTCTGGGACAGAGCCTTCTGCGGCAGAGCCCTCTTGGGCAAAAGAAGCTCAAACACAAGATGAAGAAGCTGTTCTGCATGGAGTCTCACGGGCAGTACATGACTCATGTGGCTGAGAAGAAGGCAAGGGGGCGTCACAAGGAGCTTATGCGTCAGTTGGGTGCGATAGTCACCAGCGGCTCTGAGGGTCAGATCACTGAGGAGGAGGAGTGGATCCAGCAGCACTGTCCGTGGATCGATTCAGATGCCGAGCAGTTTCCGGCCGAGGACGGCGGTGCAGATGATCACGTAGAGCCCTGATGTTCGAGATCCTCAGCATGCTCTCACCTGGAGCCGTAGGTTAGCTCTTTGCCCCTTTTGGTGTCTCGATGCCAAAGGGGGAGAGAGTTTAGGGATTTGCGTCGTTGTGTTGCGAGTGTGTCTTTGTCTTTGTGCTTTCGTTGCGTTTGCTACCTTGTGTTTTGTTTGGTTTTGTGTTCAGTAAGACCTTAGTTCCAGTCATATGGTGTGAGACATATGCTACCTTATATGCTACCTTATCCTTATCATATCTTTATCTATGTCTCTAGTCATTTGGTATCTCATGAGTTGCATGCTTATTATGTTATATATCCTGCTCTCTTGAATCTCGCTTAGGCTGTTGGTCTCTAAAATACAGGGGGAGTGTTGATCCTAGTATGTGTGTCGTGCAGTCCAAAGCACTTATCTTGATGGCACACATCTAGGGGGAGCCCGTCTATATTTTAGAGATTTGGGGTTTGCTTATGTCCTTTGTCTTTTCCCATTTGTGCAAATCCCGTACTGTCATCAATCCACCAAAAAGGGGGAGATTGTAAGGGCATATTTATCCCTAAGATGTTTTGGTGATTGATGACAATGCTTTTGCGGACTAATCGTGTGCATTGAGTGTTTTCAGAGATTCATCCTTTTGGCACGAGACGATTCCCTCCCCTCGGAGCTTGAAGCGAAGACGGTGTAGTCCTTTCGAATTAGTTTGGTGGACTAGTTTCATAGGGATCACCGTACTATCAAGAGGGGGTCCGCTTTGGAAAGGCTAGGGTGGAATCTTCACGTACACTTCCTTTGCCCCCCCTCCGAGCCTTTCCGCTTCTTTGATGGGCTCGTTCCTCTTCTCTGTGTGCCCTCTCTGGTCCCAGCGGTAGTACTGCGGGCCGGAGTGGTAGTACCGCTTATGGCTACAAGCGGTAGTACCGCTCTAAGAGCAGTAGTACCGCTCTAAGAGCAGTAGTACCGCTCTAGAGCCGTAGTACCGCTGGTAGCCCCCAGCCGTAGTACCGCTGCGGTCTCGTGCTAGTACCGCCTCGATTCGAGGGGTCTTTTTTCGTGTCGGGTTTTACGGTACTAGCCGCAGCAGTGGGGGCCGTAGTACCGCTCATATGTGGTAGTACCGCCTTGACCACCGCGGTAGTACCGCTCTGGGCCCAGCAGTAGTACCGCCCGGGGGAGCGGTAGTACCGCTGTGATCAGCGGTAGTACCGCTGCCTCCTGCGGTAGTACCGCTCTTTGCGGGGCTGGTGTGGGGGTAACGGTTGGATTGTTCCCTCCACTATATAAGGAGGTCTTCTTCCCCAAAGTTGACCAACCTCTTCCCCCAAAAAGCTCCATTGTTGCTCCAAGCTCCATTTTCGCCTGATCTCTCTCCCTAGCCAATCAAACTTATTGATTTGCTCGGGATTGGTTGAGAAGGCCCCGATCTACACTTCCACCAAGAGAAATTTGATTCCCCCCACTTATCCCTAGCGGATCTTGTTACTCTTGGGTGTTTGAGCACCCTAGACGGTTGAGGTCACCGCGGAGCCATAGTCCATTGTGGTGAAACTTTGTGGTGTCGTTGGGAGCCTCCAATTAAGTCGTGGAGATTGCCCCAACCTTGTTTGTAAAGGTCCGGTCGCCGCCTTCAAGGGCACCAATAGTGAAATCACGGCATCTCGCATTGTGTGAGGGCGTGAGGAGAATACGGTGGCCCTAGTGGCTTCTTGGGGAGCATTGTGCCTCCACACCGCTCTAACGGAGACGTACTTCCCCTCAAAAGGAAGGAACTTCGGTAACACATCCTCGTCTTCACCAGCTCCACTATTGGTTATCTCGTCCCTTTACTTTCGCAAGTTTACTCGTGTTATATCTCTTATTTGCTTGCATGCTTGTTGTCTTTGCATCATATAGGTTGCTCACTTAGTTGCATATCTAGACAACCTATTTTGATGCAAAAGTTTACTTTGGTAAAGAAAAGCTAAAAAATGTTAGTTGCCTATTCACCCCCCCCCCCTCTAGTCAACTATATCGATCCTTTCACAATGGCGATCAGTCGCATCAGATATGCTCTCCAAAAACCTAATCGTCCTTCTCACGTTGCAGGATCGCAAAGGGCGGAGTTCTGGAGGCTTGCTCTCTCGTACAGTCATGCACGCGGTGGACGGGATGGGATCGCCGGAAGCAGCAACTGTGAGTGAAACGATGGTGGAGAGTGCGCGAGGAGATGGAGCAGATGTGATCTGATCTGGGTGACGACTAGGGTTGTCAACGCCTCCAATATATATTCGTTCGTGGAGGGGGCGTGGGTTGGACACACGCCCCGGTCACCAACAACCCACGATCCGACGTCTCAGATTCGTGGGCGTCCGTTAAAGAATCGTAATTAATTAAAAATTTCTGATCGGAAAAAAATGCACACATGACATAGGTCTGAGCTTAGCTCGATCACGACACGCGTGTGGGGGCGAGGCGTGGCAGAGGATGGAGGTGCGCGTGGGAATCACTCCTCTTCTCAAGCTTCAATAACATGTGGAAGAGAAACACTTATAAAGAGGTCTCAACTCTCCTCCACTGATGAGGATTTTTTTGAGCGGTTCCTCCACTTGTGAGGTGAGACTACCCAATGGCCGATTCTCCCAGAATCTTGAGAATCAGACCTTCCCCAAGCTTCTCCTAGAATCGCTTCTCCTAGAATCTTGAACCTATAATTTTTTGACAATCCTAGCTAGTTAGGATGTAAACAACTATGGTTGTTAAAAAAAAATACAGGTTTAAGATTCCGAGAGAAGCTGAGTGGAGGTTCAGTTCTCAAGATTCTGAGAAAATCAAGGGGATCATCCACCCAAACCGAAGAGGGATTAACACGGCCCCGTCTAGCTACCTCATGAGCAACTACATTCAACTCCATATTAGAATGCTCAATAGTCACCTTCCCGAACTCTTTCAGAGTATTCCTACAATCTTCAAGTACAGGAGCTGTCACCATAGTGCGTCCTTCATTAAGCTTCCGAGCTTCTACCACAATGATATTATCCATTCTCACCATGATATTAGAGCAACCGGCGGCAAGGCACAATTTTAATCCCTCAAGGAGTGTTGCTGCCTCCACGGCTACCACATCCGCAACATGTTCAAGCTTTGCCATGCCCGCAGAAATAAATTAAGCTCCCTCGATTATCACGAATGATCATGCCACATGAACCAAAAAACCCATCAGCAGAAAAAGATGCATCAACGTTCACTACCTGTTGTCGCGCCAAGGCAACTGGCCATTTATTCGGTCTTGGAGTAGTAGAAGGTTTCCCTGCTGCTCGGACGTACTGTAGTTCGTTCAAGATTAGTGCCACAATCAGTGGGCCTGTCCTGCCTGGTGTCTGAACATCTTCCCGTCGAACTATCTGCCGTCTCTGCCATCACAAGTACCAGCAAGCCGCTGCAATTATTTCTGGAAGTTCTATGGCCTCCATATATGTCTGTTGTAGCGACTCATCACATAGTAAAAACTCCAATATGGCCGCTCCTGATCGGTCCAACTGAGATGCCAGTTCTATCCCCCTTTCAATTCCAAGAGAGCTCCAAACAACTCTGGCTCTCACACAACTAAACAGTGCATGTGCAACATCTTCCGCATCGGCCTTGCAAATAGGACACTAGGATATTGTTCCGGTACGGCGATTGTGCAAGACACAGTAGCTCGGTATAGAATTGTGTAGGCACCTCCAAACAAATATTTTAATCTTTCCCGGCAGCTTCAACTTCCAAAGTTTGCGTGCGTAGTTAGTTTTACCACCGCGTGTGCAAGCACTTCCTTTGCTTTATACTTGTCGTGTGTAGTTAGTTTACCACCGCTGCACGCTAGGTAGCGACGTAGCGTGCTTGGTCTATGTATAATCTCTCACGTACGATCACACAAGCTCTCAGCATCGTCGAGGATAGTTAGTTTCCACAGATACTCGATCACGAACTCATTCACGTACGACCCTAGTTAGAGTTTGGACGAGGATGTGCAGCTGCGGTAGGACTCTCAGCTACGACCGGCAGCTGCACATCCACGTCCAAGCGCTAGCTAGGATCGTCAACAACGGCCGGCAGCAGGACATCCATGTACGTGGAGGTTAATCTTGATAGGCGACGCCGAGTTCAGGAAGGAGAACCTGACGGGGGTGTTCGAGGTGGAGGTGGCGCTGTCGGGCGAGGTCAGGTACCAGGCGCACTCCAGCGAGTGCAAGTTCCAGGCCAGATGCACGCTCAAGATGCAGGGCACGCCGGCCGTCGTGTACTCGTGTTCCAGAAGGTCTAAGTGCAAAGCTCGCTCCGGCCGGCAGATAAGAACTGTAAGCGGCTACGATTGGGGGCTTTTCTTATATTATTAGCTATGTCATACTTCCTCCGTCCCAAAATTCTTGTTTTAGATACGGATTTATCTAATCATATTTTAGAGTTAAATACATTCATATCTAGACAAATGCTACTGAATAAGACAGGAATTTTGGGACGGAGGTAATAGATAATTTCAGATATGTGGTTAAAATTGTTCCAGGATAATTTCAGATGTGTGGTTAAAAGTGTGTCCAAAAATTAAAACAAGACAATGTATAGAACGAGACTCTGGTTTTGGGCACTATTTTAGAATCAGGACATCAGCCATGAGTTCAGGAAAATACTGATGTCCACGATCATACAGTTCAATAACACTCTGAAAAGGCCTTGTCATGCATTGTACATATGTGTGTGAGACTGCTTGCTAAACCACAATCTGATACGCTTTTTGCTGTATGTTGCGTATGGGTTAATGAAGAGAACATGTAAATCATACTGTGATAGCCGGTTCGCTAATATGCTTGTGAAAATTGAAATTGTTTTTTTTTAGCAGAGGCCACACTTCATATGACAAAACTTACAAAGGTATGAAGCCAAATGAAATTGCATGTTGAGACAGCATAAAGCAAGATGTGGACAGAGAGTGATAGTAGAGTATGCACCATAATATTACATGTTTCGACCAAAATTTGAAGATATGGAGTGGAATATGAGCAATGTACTCTTGGTTTTCTGACACGAGAGTTTGTAAATCCAATCAAGAAAAACTGATTCATTGCAGGGAACTGACTCTCCTTTTAACCCCAAGTACTCATCTCTGCAGTGGCAATGCTTTGATTTTATCCAGCTAATAGTTGTATGAAGCAGGAACAAACACATCATGTTCAGAGTCATCAAAATACAAACCAGCTCAGTGGTTATGGGGAAACTGGGAATAGGGTTGGTAATATGCTCCATCCTTGCAGCTCTGAAAGTGGAGGCGAACAAAAACACTGTCCAGAATGCTGGCCTGTTTAATCACTCAGTATGAAATAATGATACAGAAAACATCTGGACCGAAAATACATCCAGAAGTCCCCAATAAAAATTAGATCAAAACACCCGTCAAAAAATTAGATCAAAACAGTGGGACCCAATACTATGGCTTTAGTTTTGGTTTCCAGTTCTCTTCCTTGCAACGCCGCTGATCAATAATCATTGACTCGAAAACAGACAGAACATCATCCAAACCCATCTCATCCTCTCCAAGTTTCTTCATGGTGATAACTATGCTCTCAATGGTCGACAAGCACCCGGCCTTTGGCTCCTGCCTCACCTCGCTGTACAAGCTAACCTTATCTGATTCTAGCTTCACGTGTGGCAGAAGTTGTAGCCATGGATTCTCATGATACATCCGCTGCGCCTTTGCCCAGGTGCCATCCAACACAATCAAATGTTTCACCTGACAATCTAAAGCATCAAGGCTGATTGCACCCTGGCATGGAAATAGCAGAGCTGCGTGTGGTGGTATGGTGATGGAAAATTCCTCAAACTCCGAGACTTCACCTGTACGTCTGGACTTGTTCTTTTGTATTTTCGTGACAGTAAAGCCATTCGAGACAGCTCCTTGACCAACAGAACCTCTGCACAACCATCTGATTTTGGGCTTTACGCCGCGCTCAATGTCAATCCTGAGTTCCTTTTCTGTATAAGCAACAGAGCACTTATCCATATTTTCCACGGTCCAACCTTCTCCCGTAGCAGCACCAACTTCAACATTTTCAGTGCAAATACCATTAACTGAGGTAGTTTCAACTAAAGGGTGAGGCAGATCATCATGTACCTCATTTGTCACACATGTCTCACTTCTCTGTTGGCCTTCAGCATTAGCGGCATTGGCCACATAGCTTTCTGACTGATTTGCGGCTGAGACTGGCCTTTCAAAATCTTCAGCATGTTCATTGCTTTTCGCCTTGTCGAATCTGAAACACTCACCACCATTAGAGTCACATTCAATGCCACCGCCAACTTCTCGATCCAGATCAGAGAAAACACAATTGCTTATTTCCCCATTATCTGATCCTTCACCACCAGCTTGCCTAGAGATCGCAACAGTGGCATTTTCCTCACCCAAATGAACACCGAAAGGATTGATCCCCATATCTTCAGAATCACTGCACTTTGCATGATTCAATCCTTTGCCTTGGCTTCGCTCGAAATCATCACCATCTTGTAAGCCAGTCTGCCCAGGAACAACCGAACCGTCATGATTTCCGGCAAGGGAGGCGCCGACATCAGTTTCTCCGTCTGCAAGATTCGAGGCCGTGGCGCCGCCGAGCGTCCTGAGGAGGAAGCTGGCGCGGTGGTTGACGTCGGTGACTTGGGTGACGGCGAGGTTGCGGAGGCCGAGGCGGGCAACACGGATGGAGCTGAGCGGGTGCCGGACCTCCATGGTGTGCTGCAGCACGGTGACGCCGACGGTGGTGTCCAGCGGGGGGCCGCGGAGACGGCCGCAGAGGCAGACGCTGAGGGGCTTGGTGCAGACGGCGCACATGGGGCGGCGCTGGCCAGGCTCCCGGCGATGCGGGTCGCTCTGGCCCTCGCGCGCCGCCATGGGTGGCGAGGTGGGGGGGTCGGTTGAGTTGCTGCTGGGTTGGGGGGTGGCGGCTGTCCGGCGGTTTGAGAGTCTAGGGTTTTGGAAGGGGGCCTTTTGCGGAAGCGCTTTGGAGGCAAATCCGGTTTGCCGTTTATTGCGGCAAATTGTCTACCAACTGCGTGCACACAGTCAGAGAGAATGGGCCGGCCCAATTAGGTTAGGTTAGTCCGTTTTCTGGAATGTTTGGGTCCGTTTTTTTTTATTTAAGGAAGGTTCTAGAATGTTTTATTCTGTTTTTTCGTTTTTCTTTTCTTGTTTCTCTACTGATTTTTACCCTTTTATTTTTTACTTTATGTTTTTTCCGGGTTTATTTTTCTTATTCTTATTTTCATTCAAACAATGTTCCTGGAATTTAATATGTTCAAGTTTTTTGAAAAGCTTTCAAAATTTTAAGAAAAATGTTCAAAGTTTAAAGACTGTTTGTATATTTTTTTAAGAATGTTCACATTATTTCAAGGAAATGTTCTTAATTTTCAGAAAATGTTCTGTTCTCAAAATAATTAAATTTGAGGTATTTTAGAAAACCAAAGAAAACCCAACTAAAAACTAATAAAAAGGTGGGAAAAGCCTAAAGGAGCTATAGGGCTGAGCACTAAATCGGTTGGTTCATCAGTGCCCCCCTATGCGAAAGATAGACATCTTGACACAAAGTGTGTCACATAGGAGCTCTCCAGCTTCGGATCTAGTAAAAATGTGTGTTTTGTGATATTTCTCTTCTAGTACCTAGCAAAGCCAATAGAAGTCACTAGATAGCGACATAACAACACTACACGACCCCACAACGACCAAAACAAATTGGTTAAATAAAAAGATGATTTTTTAAAAAAAAGAAAGAGAGCTCCCTCTCCTGATTTCACTAACAAAACCAATGTCCTTTTATGTAAACGAAACTAAAAGAGAACGAAGAAAAAACAAAATGCACATATCCCAACAAAAACCTAACGTAGACTAATTAGTTTTTAGCCTAACACCGACGAGTACCAACAACATCAAGGGAACCATGGAGGGAGAAGCAAGGAAAGCCACTACAAAAGTGCTTCCCAACCCCATGCGTCGCCCCGTAAGGTTCACTTGCTACTTGTTCGAACATTCTTGTTCCCCAAATCAACGCTTTCTCATTTTCATATTTTTATTGCAATATGGTCCAAAAACTTATGAGATGACTCATCAGGTGTACACACAATGTATCAATCCATGGAGTCCTTGACTGAGAGTCAATGATTAGTGCCTACACACAACTAAAAGACTTTCAATTGGTCCCCAACACTTCTACTGAGGGTGTCAACCTCACTAACCTTGCTATTTACAATTATTAATGTATTGTGATTGGAATTGATGATTGTAAGCAAGTGTAAATAAATGTTACTATCATAAAAGAACAAAAAGTAAATTGACCGCGGTTGTGATCATGAGAAATAAATGACCGGGATCTATAATTTCACCAGTGGCATCTCTTCGGGTAACATATGTGTGGTGAACAAATTACATTTTCGTATCAATTAAATTCCTTCCGCGGAAGCGCTTTGGAACAAATCCAGTTTGCCATTCATCGCGTCAAATTGTCGACCAATTGCATGCACAGAGTGAGAGACAATGGGTCGTCCCAATTAGGTTAGGTTAGTTCCGGCTTCTGGAATGTTTGGGTCCGGTTTATTGTGGTTTTAGGAATGTTCTAGAATGTATTATTCCATTTTTTTGTTTTTTTTCTTGTTTCTCTACTGGTTTTTACCTTTTTAATTTTTAACTTTATGTTTTCTCCGGCTTTTCTTTTTATGATTTTATTTTCTTTCAAACAGTTTCCTGGAATTTAAAATCTACAAGTTTTTTGAAAAACTTGCAAATTTAGAACACACAAATTTTACAAATGTTCATAAATTTTTAAGAATATTCCCATTTACTTTCTTAATTTTCAAAAAAGGTCGCTTTTTGAAAAAAAATCAGGTGTTTTCATAACCAAAGAGAAAAGCAAGTAAAACTAATTAAAAACTGAAAAAAAAAACCCAGAGGAATCACTGGCTATAGCGCTGAGCGCTAAATCTGACGTTTCATCGGAACGCCCTATGCGAAAGGTAGACATATTGACGCAAAGAGCATCGCATAGAAGCTCTCCGGCCTTGGATGTAGTAAAAAAAGTGAGTTTTGTGACATAAACACTGGTACCCTTTCTCTTGTACTAGTAGCTAGCAAAGTCGATAGAAGTCACTAGCTGGCGACATAACAACACTGATGCACAAAGTTCTCAGTAGCTAGCAAGGCTCGTAGAACTTCAAATCACGCACACAAAAAGTGACACGTTAATCAAAATCTATGACTTGCCATCGTGGCTCCTTTGCAAGTGGTGGCATGACCCCACTGAGACCGAAACAAATCAGCTAAAATAAAAGATGAGTTTTTTTAAAGGGCTCCCTCTCCTGATTTCACTACAAAAACAATATCCTTTACATAAACAAAACTAAAAGAGAGCGAAGGAAAATCATAATGTACATACCCCAAGAAAAACCTAATATCAACTGAAGTATTTTTTAGCCCAACACTGACGAGTACCAACAATACAACATCAGGGGAACCATGAAGGGAGAAGGAAAGCCACTATGAAAGTGCTTCCTCGCCCGTACAGACAATCACCAAATGTTACACCATCACCAGAGCATCCATCAGCCAACAATTAGTCTTGATCCCGACCACTATCCATTCGTCACCCTGAAAGGTTCACTTGCTGCTTGTTCAAACATTCTTGTTCCCCAAATGAACGCTTCTCAATGTTCGTATTTTTATTGCAGTATGGACCAAAAAGTTATGAGATTACTCACCAGGTGTAGCACGCCTCATGGGGTGTTCATTCTCACATGATCAAACATGATCATTTTCTAGTATTCTACAGCGCCAAGAAGACCACAAAAACCCCACTGGTCATGAAATGTGGCTACTGATATTTCCAAGTAATCTTTATGTTTGGTGAAATCAGTTGTTCGTCCCTGAAGTGCAAGGTTTTGTGGTGAGAAGCAAGTATTTCCCTCAGTTAAGAACCAATGTATTAATCCACGGAGTCCTTGACCGAGAGTCAATGATCAGTGCCTACACACAACTAAAAGACTTCACTTGGTCCCCAACACTTCTACTGAGGGTGTCAACCTCACTAGTTTTGCTAGTCAAAAGTACTAATGTATTTTATGGTTGGAATTGATGATTGTAAGCAATTGTAAATAAATGTTCAGATTGTAAAAGAACATAAAATAAAGTGACTGTGGTTGTGATCATGTGGAATAAATGACTGAGGTCCACAATTTCATCGGTGGCATCTCTCCAGATGACATATGTGCGGTGAACAAATTACATTTTTGTATTAGTATTTATGATGCGATCACATATCTCATGATGCGTATAGGCATTACATTATTGGATCTATAGACCGTTATCTAACTACATCTATAGTTAATACTACACCCAAGCCCTTTATCGAGCATGCATCTTTAAGTATTAAGTGAAAACATAGCATTGTGTTAAGCAATGCAATATAATGTAGATAGTATATTTTCTTTGCCTGCGGCTCATCACCGAGACAACTAGTTAACTATCTTTTATCCTTAGTGGCAATAACACAATACAAGCCTTTTCCCTTTCTGACACTGGGATGGAATACTCTCAAGATTAAACCTATCTAACATACACAATTGTCTCTCAGCGATCATTCATCTAAACATGGACAATGATAGAATAATTAATAAAAAGAGCATATATGTCTATAAATAATGCAACAAATAATTCAAAAGAAATTGATATCTATACCAACATAAAAAGACCCAAAGGGGCAAATCCAGTTAATCTCGTCCATCAAACCATGTCAATCCAACCACCTAGATTACTCCAGTGGTGAGTGCTCAACGTGTTTTGCTTGCAACTAATATCATACTCCCTCCGTTCCACAATGTAGTGCGCCCGCGCTTCTCGAGATTGAAGTTTGACCATAAATTTAACCAACGAGACCGACATCGGCGGGAGCAAAAATTATACCACTGAATTCGTATTTTCAGTACGAATTCAATGATATAATTTTTGCTCCCGCCACAGTCGGCCTCGTTGGTTAAATTTACAGTCAAACTTGGATCTCGGAAAGCGCGGGCGCACTATATTGTGGAATGGAGGGAGTACTAAATATCAACATCTGTGCTAATCACATATTTAATGTGTACCTGATATCCTACCTAATGTAAACATGAAATTAACACATAATTGATATCCTACCTAATATAAACGTGTAATTAATTTCCAACCTAATATTAACGTTGCACGTATTATTTACTAGTGATCATAGAGTGACCATTCATCACACTGACAAGAACATCGGGAATTACATCGAATGGATCATATAGGGAAGCTCATGTGATCTTTGTATTGAGAAACAAGGGGGAGAGGATGCCATCTAGATACTGTTATCGACCCATAGTCCAAGGAGGGAAACTCACACATGGAGATGCTGGCAACAAGGATGATGAAGATAGCTCGGGTGATGAATTTCCCCTTCGACAAAGCACCGGAATGTTGGGGAACGTAGCAGAAATTCAAAATTTTCTACGCATCACCAAGATCAATCTATGGAGTAATCTAGCAACGAGGGGAAGGGGAGTGCATCTACATACCATTGTAGATCGTGATGCGGAAGCGTTGCAAGAACGCGGATGAGGGAGTCGTACTCGTAGCGATTCAGATCACGGTTGATTCCGATCTAAGCACCGAAGAACGGTGCCTCCGCGTTCAACACACGTGCAGCCCGGTGACGTCTCCCACGCCTTGATCCAGCAAGGAGAGAGGGAGAGGTTGAGGAAGACTCCGTCCAGCAGCAGCACGACGGCGTGGTGGTGGTGGAGGAGCGTGGCAATCCCGCAGGGCTTCGCCAAGAACCGCGGGAGAGGAGGAGGATGGAGAGGGGTAGGGCTGCGCCGAAAAGGAGACGTTCTCATCTCTTGGGCAGCCCCAAACCTCAACTATATATTAGGGGGGGGGGGGAGGGGCTGCGCCCCCTCTAGGGTTTCCACCCCCAAGGGCTGGCGGCCAGCCCTAGATCCCTATACCTTGTTCAATCTCGTTACCGGCAAGTCTCTTTACTCGTTCCGTAACTCACATCATCCCGTGATCAACTCCTTGGTCACACTGTGCACATTATGATGATGTCCTACCGAGTGGGCCCAAAGATACCTCTCCGTTTACACGGAGTGACAAATCCCAGTCTCGATTCGTGCCAACCCAACAGATACTTTCGGAGATACCTGTAGTGCACCTTTATAGCCACCCAGTTACGTTGTGACGTTTGGTACACCCAAAGCATTCCTACGGTATCCGGGAGTTGCACAATCTCATGGTCTAAGGAAATGATACTTGACATTAGAAAAGCTCTGAGCAAATGAACTACACGATCTTGTGCTAGGCTTAGGATTGGGTCTTGTCCATCACATCATTCTCCTAATGATGTGATCCCGTTATCAACGACATCCAATGTCCATGGTCAGGAAACCGTAACCATCTATTGATCAACGAGCTAGTCAAATAGAGGCCTACTAGGGACATGGTGTTGTCTATGTATCCACACATGTATCTGAGTTTCCTATCAATACAATTCTAGCATGGATAATAAACGATTATCATGAACAAGGAAATATAATAATAACCTATTTATTATTGCCTCTAGGGCATATTTCCAACAGTCTCCCACTTGCACTAGAGTCAATAATCTAGTTCACATCACCATGTGATTAACACTAACAGGTCACATCACCATGTGACCAACACCCAAGAGTTTACTAGAGTCAACAATCTAGTTCACATCTCTATGTGATTAACACTCAATGAGTTCTGGTTTGATCATGTTATGCTTGTGAGAGAGGTTATTAGTCAACGGGTCTGAACCTTTCAGATTCGTGTGTGCTTTACAAATATCTATGTCATCTTTGTGGATGCTACCACGCGCTACTTGGAGCCATTTCAAGTAATTGCTCTACTATACGAATCCGGTTTACTACTCAGAGTCATCCGGATTAGTGTCAAAGTTCGCATCGACGTAACCCTTTACGACGAACTCCTCTTCACCTCCATAATCGAGAAAATTCCTTAGTCCACTAGATACTAAGGATAAGTTCGACCGCTGTCATGTGATCCATTCCCGGATCACTATTGTCCCCCTTGACCAACTCATGGCAAGGCACACTTCATGTGCGGTACACAGCATAGCATACTGTAGAGCCTACGTCTGAAGCATAGGGGACGACCTTCGTCCTTTCTCTCTCTTCTGCTGTGGTCAGGTCTTGAGTCTTACTCAATACTCACACCTTGTAACACAGCCAAGAACTCCTTCTTTGCTGATCTATTTTGAACTCTTTCAAAATCATGTCAAGGTGTCCGTTCTTTGAAAGTATCATCGGGCGTCTTGATCTATCTCTATAGATCTTGATGCCCAATACATAAGCAGCTTTATCCAGGTCTTCCTTTGAAAAACTCCTTTCAAACAACCCTTTATGCTTTCCAGAAATTTTACATCATTTCGGATCAACAATATGTCATTCACATATACTAATCAGAAATGTTGTAGCGCTCCCACTCACTTTATTGGAAATACAAGTTTCTCATAAACTTTGTATAAACCCAAAAACTTTGATCATCTCATCAAAGCGTACATTCCAACTCCGAGATGCTTACTCCAGTCCTTAGAAGGATCGCTGGAGCTAGCATACCTTTTAGCATCCTTAGGATCGACAAAACCTTTCTGATTGTATCACATACAACCTTTCCTTACGAAAACTGGTAAGGAAACTTGTTTTGACATCCATCTGCCAGATTTCATAAATGCAGCTAATGCTAACATGATTCCGACGGACTTAAGCATCGCTACGGATGAGAAAATCTCATCGTAGTCAACTCCTTGAACTTGTGAAAATACTCTTTGCCACAAGTCGAGCTTCATAGACGGTAACATTACCGTCCATGTCCGTCTTCTTCTTAAAGATCCATTTATCTCGAATTTCATGGCTTCTAACCATTTGTCGGAATCCGGGCCCACCATCGCTTCCCCATAGCTCGTAGGTTCATTGTTGTCTAGCAACATGACTTTCAAGACAGGATCACGCATTACTCTGAAGTAGTACGCATCCTCGTCGTCCTACGAGGTTTAGTAGTGACTTGATCCGAAGTCTAATGATCACTATCATAAGCTTCCACTTCAATTGGTGTAGGTGCCATAGGAACAACTTCCTGTGCCCTGCTACACACTAGTTGAAGTGACGGTTCAATAACCTTATCAAGTCTCCACCATCCTCCCACTCAATTCTTTCGAGAGAAACTTTTCCTCGAGAAAGGATCCGTTTCTAGAAGCAATTATTTTTGCTTCCAGATCTGAAATAGGAGGTATACCCAACTGTTTTGGGTATTCTATGAAGATGCATTTATCCGCTTTGGGTTCGAGCTTATCAACCTGAAACCTTTTCACATAAGCATCGCAGCCCCAAACTTTTAAGGAATGACAACTTAGGTTTCTCTAAACGGTGTCGTCTCAACGGAATTGCGTGGTGCCCTATTTAAAGTGAATGCGGTTGTCTCTAATGCCTAACCCATAAACGATAGTGGTAATTAGATAAGAGACATCATGGTATGCACCATATCCAATAGGGTGCAGTTATGATGTTCGGACACACCATCACACTGTGGTGTTCCAGGCGGTATTAATTGTGAAACACTTTCCACAATGTCTTAATTGTGTGCCAAACTCGTAACTCAGATACTCATCTCTATGATCATATCACAGACATTTTATCCTCTTGTCACGACGATCTTCAACTTCACTCTGAAATTACTTGAACACTTCAATAATTCAGACTCGTGTTTCATCAAGTAAATACACTCAGCATCTACTCAAATCATCTGTGAAGTAAGAACATAACGATATCCACTGCATGCCTCAGCACTCATTGGACTGCATACATCAAAATGTATTACTTCCAACAAGTTGCTCTCTTGTTCCATTTTACTAAAAACGAGGCCTTTCAGTCATCTTGCCCATGTGGTATGATTTGCATGTCTCAAGTGATTCAAAATCAAGTGAGTCCAAACTATCCATCTGCATGGAGTTTCTTCATGCACATATACCAATAGACATGGTTCGCATGTCTCAATCCTTTCAAAAATGAGTGAGTCCAAAGATCCATCTACATGGAGCTTCTTCATGCGTTTTATCCCAATATGACTCAAATAGCAGTGCCACAAGTATGTGGTACTATCATTACCTTTGGCATGAACATGTGTATCACTACGATCGAGATTCATTTTAGGTGCAAGACCATTGAAGGTATTATTCAAATAAACAGAGTAACCATTATTCTCCTTAAATGAACAACCGTATTGCGATAAACATAATCCAATCATGTTTATGCTCAACGCAAACACCAAATCTCGATGGTAGAGGGAGCATGCGATGCTTGATCACATCAACCTTGGAAACACTTCCAACACATATCGTCATCTCACCTTTAGCTAGTCTCGTTTATTCTGCAGCTTTTATTTCGAGTTACTAACACTTAGCAGCCGAACCGGTATCTAATACCCTGGTGCTGCTAGGAGTACTAGTAAAGTACACATTCATATAATGTATATCCAATATACTTCTGTCGACCTTGCCTGCCTTCTCATCTACCAAGTATCTAGGGTAGTACTGCTTCAGTGACCGTTCCCCTCATTACAGAAGCACTTAGTCTCGGGTTTGGGTTCAACCTTGGGATTCTTCACTAGAGCAGCAAATGATTTGCTGTTTTATGAAGTATCCCTTTTGCCCTTGCCCTTCTAGAAACTAGTGGTTTTACTAACCATCAACAATTGATGCTCCTTCTTGATTTCTACTTTCGCGGTGTCAAACATCGCGAGTTGCTCAAGGATCATCATCTATCCTTGATATGTTATAGTTCATCACGAAGCTCTAATAGCTTGGTGGCAGTGACTATGGAGAACCATCACTATCTCATCTGGAAGATTAACTCACACTCGATTCAAGCGATTGTGGCACTCAGACAATCTGAGCACATGCTCAACGATTGAGCTTTTCTCCCTTAGTCTGCAGGCTTAAGAAACTTGTCAGAGGTCTCATACCTCTTGACTTGGGCACTAGTCTGAAATCCCAATTTCAGTCTTCGGAACATCTCATATGTTCTGCGACGTTTCAAAAAACGTCTTTGGTGCCACAATTCTAAACCGTTAGCATTACGCACTGAACTATCACGTAGTCATCAAAACGTGTATGTCAGATGTTTCGCAACATCTACAGACGACGCTGAGGTTCAGCACACCGAGCGGTGCATTAAGGACATAAGCCTTCTGTGCAGCAATGAGGACAATCCTCAGTTTACGGACCCAGTCCGCATAATTGCTACTACCAACTTTCAACTAAATTTTCTCTAGGAACATATCTTAAACAGTAGAACTAAAGCGTAAGCTATGACATAATTTGCAAAGACCTTTTGACTATGTTCATGATAATGAAGTTCATCTGATTATTTAATGAACTCCCACTGAGATAGACATCCCTCTAGTCATCTAAGTGATACATGATCCGAGTCAAACTAGGCCGTGTCCGATCATCACGTGAGACGGACTAGTCATCATCGGTGAACATCTCCATGTTGATCGTATCTGCTATACGACTCATGTTCGACCTTTCGGTCTCTTGCGTTCCGAGGCCATGTCTATACATGCTAGGCTCGTCAAGTCAACCTAAGTGTTTCGCATGTGTTCCGAGGCCATGTCTGTACATGCTAAGCTCATCAACACCCGTTGTATTCGAACGTTAGAATCTATCACACCCGATCATCACGTGGTGTTTCGAAACAACGAACCTTCGCAACGGTGCACAGTTAGGGGGAACACGTCTCTTGATATTTTTAGTGAGGGATCATCTTATTTATGCTACCGTCGTTCTAAGCAAATAAGATGTAAACATGATAAACATCACATGCAATCAAATAGTGACATGATATGGCCAATATCATTTTGCTCCTTTGATCTCCATCTTCGGGGCACCATGATCATCTTTGTCACCGGCATGACACCATGATCTCCATCATTGTGTCTTCATGAAGTTGTCACGCCAATGATTACTTCTACTTCTATGGCTAACGCGCTTAGCAATAAAGTAAAGTAATTTACATGGCGTTATTCAATGACACGCAGGTCATACAAAAAATAAAGACAACTCCTATGGCTCCTGCCGGTTTTCATACTCATCGACATGCAAGTCGTGATTCCTATTACAAGAATATGATCAATCTCATACATCCCATATATCATTCATCACATCTTCTGGCCATATCACATCACATAGCACATGCTGCAAAAACAAGTTAGACGTCCTCTAATTGTTGTTGCAAGTTTTTACGTGGCTTGTATAGGTTTCTAGCAAGAACGTTTCTTACCTACGTAAAACCACAACGTGATATGCCAATTTCTATTTACCCTTCATAAGGACCCTTTTCATCGAATCCGTTCCGACTAAAGTGGGAGAGACAGACACCCGCTAGCCACCTTATGCAACTAGTGCATGTCAGTCGGTGGAACCTGTCTCACGTAAGCGTACGTGTAAGGTCGGTCCGGGCTGCTTCATCCCACAATGCCGCCGAAACAAGATAAGACTAGTAGCGGCAAGAAGAATTGGCAACATCTACGCCCACAACTGCTTTGTGTTCTAGTCGTGCATAGAGACTACGCATAGACCTAGCTCATGATGCCACTGTTGGGGAACGTAGCAGAAATTCAAAATTTTCTACGCATCACCAAGATCAATCTATGGAGTAATCTAGCAACGAGGGGAAGGGGAGTGCATCTACATACCATTGTAGATCGCGATGCGGAAGCGTTGCAAGAACGCGGATGAGGGAGTCGTACTCGTAGCGATTCAGATCGCGGTTGATTCCGATCTGAGCACCGAAGAACGGTGCCTCCGCGTTCAACACATGTGCAGCCCGGTGACGTCTCCCACGCCTTGATCCAGCAAGGAGAGAGGGAGAGGTTGAGGAAGACTCCGTCCAGCAGCAGCATGACGGCGTGGTGGTGGTGGAGGAGTGTGGCAATCCCGCAGGGCTTCGCCAAGCACCGCGGGAGAGGAGGAGGATGGAGAGGGGTAGGGCTGCGCCGAAAAGGAGACGTTCTCATCTCTTGGGCAGCCCCAAACCTCAACTATATATAGGGGGGGGGAGGGGCTGCACCCCCTCTAGGGTTTCCACCCCCAAGGGCTGGCGGCCAGCCCTAGATCCCATCTAGGGGGGGCGGCCAAGGGGAGGAGAGGGGGGGCGCCACTAGGGTGGGCCTTAAGGCCCATCTGGACCTAGGGTTTGCCCCCTCCCACTCTCCCATGCGCTTGGGCCTTGGTGGGGGGCGCACCAGCCCACCTGGGGCTGGTCCCCTCCCACACTTGGCCCACGCAGCCTTCTGGGGCCGGTGGCCCCACTTGGTGGACCCCCGGGACCCTCCCGGTGGTCCCGGTACATTACCGATATCACCCGAAACTTTTCCGGTGACCAAAACAGGACTTCCCATATATAAATCTTTACCTCCGGACCATTCCGGAACTCCTCGTGACGTCCGGGATCTCATCCGGGACTCCGAACAACATTCGGTAACCACGTATATCTTTTCCCTATAGCCCTAGCGTCATCGAACCTTAAGTGTGTAGGCCCTACGGGTTCGGGAACCATGCAGACATGACCGAGACGTTCTCCGGTCAATAACCAACAGCGGGATCTGGATACCCATGTTGGCTCCCACATGTTCCATGATGATCTCATCGGATGAACCACGATGTCGGGGATTCAATCAATCCCGTATACAATTCCCTTTGTCTATCGATATGTTACTTGCCCGAGATTCGATCGTCGGTATCCCTATACCTTGTTCAATCTCGTTACCGGCAAGTCTCTTTACTCGTTCCGTAACTCACATCATCCCGTGATCAACTCCTTGGTCACACTGTGCACATTATGATGATGTCCTACCGAGTGGGCCCAGAGATACCTCTCCGTTTACACGGAGTGACAAATCCCAGTCTCGATTCGTGCCAACCCAACAGATACTTTCGGAGATACCTGTAGTGCACCTTTATAGCCACCCAGTTACGTTGTGACGTTTGGTACACCCAAAGCATTCCTACGGTATCCGGGAGTTGCACAATCTCATGGTTTAAGGAAATGATACTTGACATAGAAAAGCTCTGAGCAAATGAACTACACGATCTTGTGCTAGGCTTAGGATTGGGTCTTGTCCATCACATCATTCTCCTAATGATGTGATCCCGTTATCAACGACATCCAATGTCCATGGTCAGGAAACTGTAACCATCTATTGATCAACGAGCTAGTCAAATAGAGGCCTACTAGGGACATGGTGTTGTCTATGTATCCACACATGTATCTGAGTTTCCTATCAATACAATTTTAGCATGGATAATAAACGATTATCATGAACAAGGAAATATAATAATAACCTATTTATTATTGCCTCTAGGGCATATTTCCAACACGGAAAAGGTCTTCAAATTGGATCATCGTGCAATGTGAGGAGGGGGCAAGAAATATTTCTCTATAAATCTTTCGATGGTTTTCTGAAGAATATAAAGGCAGGGGCATCGAGAGGCTGTGGAGAGGCGCCCTAGGGTGTGAACACAGGCCCACATCACGACCCATGCCCTTCATGCAAACTCCCACCATGTGGGGCCCACTGGGGTGCCTCCAATGGCCTTTGGCTCCTTCCTGATATGAAACTTTGTCCGTATTTTCCTTGAATTTTTTAGTCCCCAAAACAGTGTTTTTGTAAGAAGTCCAAAACATGCAGAAAGCAACAACTCGCACTGGATTAATATGTTAGTCTAATAAAATTATATAAAAATATGCCAAAACTATGTAATAACGATATAAAAGTAGCATGCACATAGCAAAAATTGTAGATACGTTTGAGACATATCAGACCTATTTCCCAAGTCTTGGAATCCACATAAGCCTATCCAAAGAACATTCCGAAAGAGGTGATCAATAGTTTCTTCTTTTTGACATAACTAACTAGAGCAATTTCCTTGTCAGCTCCTTCTAAGCTATTTATCTTTAATTAGCAGCTATTTTTCAGAATCAGCCTTAAGAATATGCAATTCTCAATGGCTTTTTTGTCTTCCACAAAAAATGTGGGGGCACTCGACATTATCATCACATTGTTTTGAACAAAAGTTGCCTAGTGGAAGATAAAGTCCATTTGATACAATGATACTTACATTGAAATTCTTCACACACTTCTTGTATAATCTCCCGTAACAAGAGAATATCACCCATAGAGTACGACAAAATAATGATATTATCAAAACCTATGCTATACATGTGTGGATATGATTGCACAAGGGGTTTGTTCCCAATCCACCCGTCTTCCCAAAACGGGGTCCTTTTTCCATCCCCAACACAATGTTTGCGCATGTCAATTTTTTTCCTATAGTGCAAAATTCTAGACCAGGATTGGGAATCACCTCATTTGGGTTGTAAACCAGACATGCATTACCTTTTCACATACTTATTCTCGTGTTATGTTTTCCAGACTCTATAAGTATTGGCCAACTTCCAAGACCATTTTGAAATTAAGGTTTTGCTCATCATTGTTAAATTTTCAATACCCAGACCCCCCAAGATCTTTAAGCACAATAGCATTAGGCCACATCACTAGATGATATACCTTCAACTTCTTGCCAAATTAATCTTACACTAAAATATATATCATTTTCTCACTCCAACAGGAAGTTCATAAAGGACATCATAAAGGTAGGCATGATAGGGAAAGACTGTATCACAATCAATCTACCACTAATGGCCAGAAGTCTCCGTACCAACTACCACGTCCTTTCTCAATTTTGTTTTATACATGTTTGCAATATTTGTTTTATGATTCTATGTTTTATATATTAACATGCATGCCTAGGTAGTTTATAGACAACTTAGCAACATGACAAGTAAAGATTTTTCATGTAGTTTTCAACTTCACCTTTTCCCCCTCCCCAAATGGGAAGCTCAATCTTATGAAAGTTTGTGTGTGTGTGTGTGTGTGTGTGAGAGAGAGAGAGAGAGAGAGAGAGAGATTCACATTATATGCACTTTCCTAATCATCTTGCAAAAGAAATATGGCATCATCTACATATTGCAGCATATTGACATCATCCTCTGTACTCTCCCATAAGCCCGGTATGAATGGGTTTGGACCATCCAATTTTTGGGGGATCGAATAATTCAATCCATGTGTTTGGCTGTATATAAGAGATGGGCTAATTATTTGGGATGAGACTCCTAGTCATGCTCACATGGTCATGCATACAAAGGGTGGCCATTTGATTTGACCGATTCTTTGGGGTGGGCCCGTTCAACATCTTCATGGCATATTCTCTTTTTTGAGTGGAACCATAAAGTGCTTTATAACCAAACATGTCTATTTTCTGGACGATCCCAACCCATCCCTGACCACCCTTGCAACCAAACGCACCCTTAGGTTTTTTAGCATTATCTAAAAGAATAGATGATGCATCAACAACTAACTCAAAAGTGAGGGGAGACATGGAATCTGAAAATAGTCTCCAATCGTGTTGTTAACTTTGATCTCTACATGCCTACCTCCAAAAATGTGCATCACCCAATCAACCCAAACAGGTGGGAACCCTTCCATCTATGGCAAATGTACACAGAGCCATTTTACTCTACCATATGATTTCCAATATCTGTTTTAACAATCACATCATTCTGCTTTTGTTGAAAACTTAAAACTAACATTCTGAAGACATATAGTCTAAATTTCTTGGACTTGCTTGGCATCTTTACACTTAAGGGATCAGAGCCACTAAACTATAGTTAGGTCTAGGGGCGAGCCCACGTTGTGCCAGCAGGTAGCACAGGACACCGGGTAAAAAAATGTCTTACGTTATACCTATAGAGCCCACGTACCCTGGGACACCCCTAATTTTTCTAGAGGGACACCCGTACAAGGCTCCACCCAGCACAACTCAAGTGCAGCCCAGCGCGTGACGAAGGCCCAGTCCAACCTGTCTAAAGCGCGCAGCGGATCAATCGATCAATAGATCCATACGTGCTTTCCTATTCGTCCGCTCCATGCTGCGCTTTGTGCCCTTGACCGCTTTCATCCGTATCCCCCCGTACGCCGTACTCGCCGCCTATCGCCATATCACGGCGAGTCGTCGAATCAGTGGAGAAAAGAAGGAACAGGTACGCTGCATCAGTCCCCAAACCCAATGCGGTCTGCCTCAACCTCTATTGCATATCCGGTTCTAATTATTGCTTTTTTCTCTAACCCTAGGGAATTAGGGCTACTGAATAAGACTAGAGATTTTGATTGTATTGGGTAATTGGACTATTTTAAATAATTTCGCACCGAGTGGAGAGCAATATTGCAACACTCTAGGACGGCAGCACAATATTAAATAATTTTTATGTTACAACCGTGCAATTGCAATTCAAGTATTCTGTGTGTACACATGATTCATAGTTCTTTTCTTCCTTGCAAATTTTAATTATTTGAATAAATTACAAATTTCAGGTGAAGCTCGGTTTATTGAAAGGTTTCTAAAAAAGAGGAGAACCTCAGTGCAAGATGAAAATGTTGGTCCGTCACACGAACATAATCAGAATGATGTCTCTTTCTCGCCACCGTCAGATGGACAAAGTAATGCCTCGCCGCATGAAGGGATTAATGTCCCGCCCTGCCATCACCACATGGACAAAATAATGCCTCCAGATATGGAGTTCTGCCAATAATACAAGGAATTCATTTCAAGCTGAAGAAGAGATCAATTGGGAAGGAAAAAAATTGATCAAGGTAAAAGGAGAAGCATTGATGAGTACCATCCAAATCAGCAAGATTTGGTAAGAAGGAAATATTTGGCCAATGGGCCTTCTCAACCTTGTACTTATAAGTGGATTGTTCTAATGATGTTATTGATTGGTTGCTTCAAGAATTTGATAATAGCTTCACGGAGAAAAATTCTGAACTGCTTGTTCGCTCGGCGACTTTGAGCCCAAATGAATTATTTCGTGATTTCAACATAGTGCATTTGATGAGTCTTGCTAAATTTTATCCAAAATATTTTGATGATGGAGAACTGAGGGACCTTAGACATCACCTTTATCTTTACATTGTTGTGTCCGAGCAAGATGATCGCTCCTCTAGTTTAAGTAATATTTATGAGCCCTCTCAAAAAATGGAGACAAGAAAACATGTTGTCTATCCCTTGGTTTATCAGACTTATTATTGCACAACTGTAATTAATATTTTTCTAAGTGGTTTTGCTTCTTTTGATTTGTAGGCAATCAAGATCTAGTGTTGCATTTTCTTGTCATCGGTTATACTTTATCCATAATCTGGACACTTCGGTTCTTCTTCAACGTTCAATTTCCTGCTATCAACTAATATTTCGAGTGAAACTCTTTATTTTAGATCTCTGGTAAGCATATTCAACGTTATATTGTATTCTTGGTATATTGTATTGTTATAAGTGTGTTACTTTTACCTATATAATTACATGAGATCGACATATATGTGATAGAGATGGGACCCCGGGTCATTTTTGTCCTGGATCCGCCCCTGGTTAGGTCTGGTAATATCTGGCTTACCATGAAAGAAATAAGTCTAGTCAAGAGACGGTAACTGGTAATCTAGCGGTGCAGTTGAGGCACTGTTGACGTGGCCATCTCCGCAGAGGTCGTTGCCCCCTCAACCCCCTGCTCCAATGAGTTGCCCGCCTCTGACGCCGGCGTGTTCTCCAGAGAAGAAGCGGCATTCATCTCCGAGTTGACACGCACGCTGAACGGACTCGTCCCGCCGTTCCTCACGCTCTCGTCGTTCCATGTGGGCGTCCGGTTGGCGCAGTCGCAGGCGTTGAACTCGTCGTGCCGCGTCCTGAAGGTGGGGGACCGGAGGTCCCTCGTGTCATAGTGCTGCAGCCACGCACGCAGCTTCCACAGCGGCACGCTCCCGGACCCCGAGCCGGCGGTGGCCTCGGCTGCCCGGAGCCCGCTGCGCTCGCGGATGGCGAAGGTGGCGAGGTAGACGAGCAGCGTGAGGCCGGAGGCCAGGCCGGTTAGGAGGAATATCCCTCCGAAGCTCTTGAATCTTAGGCCGGACGACGGGGCGACCTCGGCGCTGCTCTGTTGCAGGCACGCATCCGGCTCCCCGAACCACGCCTTCTCGATCTTGGACATCTTCTCTCCTTCCGCCAGCGTCAGTATACCCCGCGACACGTCCCCCGTCATTGGAGAATCCTTCGGGAACACCTGCGAAACACAAGTAGGAGGAGTGCTAATTAGTCAAGTACGTACGTACGTACAAACAAGCAGAGTATAATCCGAGTTCCTGATGAACCCAACATCGTATGTGTAGTGGCGTGGCGCTGAGCTTACAAATGACAGGCCGACAGTCTTGTAGATGGGCCCGACCATCATGTAGTCCTTGCAGTATTCCGACAGGAAGAGCTTCAGGTACGGGATCTCGTCGAACACCGCGGCGACCCCGCCCTTCGCCGAGCCTCTGGATAGCGCGTCTGCGTACCCCTTGGACGAGTTGTACTTCCTCATCCTGCTCTGGTCGAAGCCCATTTTCTGGAGCGAGGATTCGATGAAGCTGCCCTCCTGGTACCCGATGTAGTGGCCGTTTCTCTGGAGCTCCCTCACGTCGGTCACCGTCGGCAGGAGCTTCTGGACGGTCAGCATCGACGTCAGACTCGCCGTGTAGCTCGACGTCAGGATCAGGACGACGAAGACCCACATGATGACGATGAACCTCGACAGGTTGCTCTGCAGCTTCTCCCCTGAAAATTAACAAGCTCTCTTGTGCTTAATTACACAATCACGCCCATGCAGTTTAGTAAAATTAGTGAGAAGAGTGCCTACTGTGTGAGAAAGTGAGAGTCGAGAAGGCGAAGTAGAAGATGAGGCCGAACTGCTGGCAGGGCGTGCCTCGAAACTCGGGGTTGATCCGGTGCTCGATCACCCACACGACAAAGCCGGTGAAGCAGAAGAAGCCGAGGCTGGCGAGCCAGAGGCCTGTGCTTAGCGGCCGCACGAAGACCCACATGTTTGAGCCCGTGTCCTCCTGCGCCGCCACGACCATCGACCACCCCGACTCGGTGAATGGCATCGTGAAGTCCACTTCGGCCATCCTGCTCGCGGTCACCGTCACGTCTCCCACGACCAGGTCGAATTTCTGCATGTGCAACCGTCACTACGACGTACGTACATCTTCTAAAATGAGAACCCAATGCCGATAGTTCGGTCGTTATGGTACTAACCTGATCGCGTACCAGGTCCACCAGTTTGTCATAAGAATCCAAGCTAACATTCTGCGGCACGTACCGGTAGCTCACAGGATAGGGGAGATTCTTCATGACCTCATCGAACACGTCGATGCAATAGCCTGTGATCTTCTCCTCTCCGGTTGTGGAATTCTGGGAGACGTCCACGAACTGCTTGAACCCGTTCTTCGCCGGCACGGCCACCAGGAGCATCCGCCCATTCGGTGACACGGTCCAGCCTTTCGGAGCGGACCATGTCTCAGCGCCTTGGCGCTGTTGGGGTTCAGATCGATCTTGCGTGATCCCGAACTCCGGCGTCCAGAAGCCGACCGTCCTGGCTCCTCTGCCGATGATGTTCACCACCTCATACGCCGGCAGCTGCAGCTGCCCGTCTACCATCTTGAACTTGCCGGCTATACCTTCGAACGTCGTGGCGAGCACCGCCTTGAGAAGTGCTGTTCCGGTGGCCGACACGCCGAGCCGGTCCAAGTCCGTCAGCGCCGTGGTCCCTCCAGGCGTCTGGAACGCCGGGCTGGGGACGCGGGCCGTCTCGACCGCCGCAGCGATTGCCCATGCCGTGTCGTACGACCATAGCCTCATCAAGGTTGAGTCGGCAACACCCCCATCTGCCGGATTCTCCCGCCGGGACCTCGCCATCAGCCGTGCCGAGAAGTTCTTGGCGGCATCCGTCAGCTGCACGTAAGGCTGGAGGCTGACGACGCCCTGCATCGCGTCGACGTCCTCGGGGCTGAGCCTGTCCATGAAGCTGCCGACCCCGTCCGTGGCGACCCAGACGTACTCCTGGGACATCATGCCAGCCTTCTTCGCGCGGCGGAAGAGCCGCGCGGCGAGAGGATAGAGCATGTGCACGACGAACACGCGCGTCGGCATCGCCATGAAGTGGTACAGCACGGCGTCGAGTCGGGCGTCGTCCGCGTCACTGGGCACGGCCGTGCGGTCCATGATCTTGGTGCCGACGCCCTGGAGCGCGTCGGAGAGCGCCGGGAGGATGCCGGTCCCGTAGGGCGTGTCCTCGTACACGACGACCGCCGCGCGCCAACTGAAGGCGCCGAGGACGGCCGCGACGGGCGCCGTCTGGAAGGAGTCGTTGGCCGCCGTGCGCACGAAGAAAGGCGTCTGCACGGGGGTCAACGTGGGGGAGGTGGCGGAGTAGGAGATGACCGGGACGCGGGCGTGGTCGCCGATGCGGGCCACGAACTCGGCCTCAGCAGAGGTCGGAGGCCCAATGATCGCCTGCGCCTGCGCGTTCTTGATCAGGTCCACCGCTGCAACACCATTACACAAACAGCAAAGTCAACGATGTACCACGCTCAGCAAATAGAAAATCCGATCGACGGTGCACAACTAACATTGGTTAGCCGTAGTTGACCTGAATTATGTAAACGTAAAGATGCCAGATGGTGAAGCGAGCGCCGATGATTGAGCTTAATTACCAGCAGAAGCGGCGCGAAGAGGGTCCCCCGCGGAGTCCCTGAAATGGAGCGCCACCCTCGTGGCCGAGCTGGGGTGCGCGGCGTAATAGTCCTCCACCGCCATCTGGATGCCGGTCCGCCGCCTGCGCCCGACCGGCGTCGTCAAATCCAGGATGACACCGACGCGGGCCTGAGCGGGCAGCGCGTTCTGCGCCGTGGCCACCATGCTCACCTGGTACGAAACCAGCGCAGCCGACAGGAGAACGAAGGGGAAGAAGAAAGAGGAGGGAGACTGCACCAGTACCAGGCAATTTGCCATCTCTCTAGCTTCTACTCCTACAAGATGGCTGCGGCTTGCTATAATGCTCTCTCTGTGTCTCGTGTCTCCATATATGCAGCATGGCAACTTGGCGAGATTGCGTGTGGACTTTACTGATTTTGCGTCGTTAGCTGGTGTATGACAAGCACGTGGCAGCGCAGGAACCGGTCCAAAGTCGCGGGACCAAAGTGGGACGGGAAGACCGGGAGACCAAAGACATGCAGTGAAGCTACGTGTCGACTAGTTATTCGAAAGCTGTACTACGGAATGGCGTCCGATCGTAATAAAAATTACATCGAGATCCCTGTATCACCTATTCAAGTTGTTATCGCGGCTTCTCTACTAGAGTCGTTCTGAGCTTGTCGATGAAAGTCGGGAAATCCTTTGTTCCCATAGAGGCTAGCACCTCGGATCCACAGTCGCTGTCATTGGACTCCAAATCAATCTGAAGCACTTGACAACAGAACTTACTGGTGTGCACACATGGCAAGAAATCCTAGCCTCGCCATCCCGAGGAGACAATAGGAATCTATACAGAGCCCAAAAAACCATCTCGACAATGGAGCACCGTCAGGCGCCTCTGCGAGGACCACACCACCTCCACACGGTTTTGAACGGTACGAAGCCCCACCCGAACGAGGTCGAGCCGAAGAGATTTTATTCCATGCCGAAGGCACATTCGTCGATCATAGACAAACCTTTATGTATTAACCAAACATTAGGGTTACAATCCATGCTATAGACTATGCGACACACTCAGCCATTGATGGTACATATCCAACGGCTGTAAAATAGACGAACCCGATTGTTTTGAACCGTTGGTTCCTTTGATCGAAGTAACAATATACTCTTCTTCTCAAGAATCGTCGTGAAAAAGCTAGCGGACCAGACATGCGGTGATGGCAGATTAGTAGATTTTGGAGCATACAACTAATGACAACTAAATAGGCAAAAGGCTTTTCGGAGCACAGCTTTCTTTTTCAAAACATTACATGTCTTTCTTCACTAAAATTTACGCGCAGTTAGAAGACATGTTCATGTTCATTTTTTATCTCTACTTCCTCCATCCCATAATGTAAGATATTTTTTTGACAGATTTTATTCTATTGTTCACACGGGAGCACATAAATCTGAGCTCCAGCTCTCCCTTTGTTGTTTGCCCTTCTCTAAGTAACTTTGTTGCTAAACAAGGATTATCCCCACAACTTGTTTAGGAGACATTGGAACATTTTTTTTTTGTATTACTAGTTTCACGAACATGAAAATGTGAGCCTGGTCTAGCTCCTTCTCTCGAAAGAAAGTGGTTGGAACTATGGAAGAGATTAGCAGGAAACGTGTACAGTGACTTTACAACCAATTGTGCGCACATAGTTGGTCCCAAGAGTATATGAACATTGGCCAATTTTATATTAACAAAATTTCACAACCACAAATCGAGAGAGTAATAGTGTCTGAGACTACTCACTGACACTGAGGCCGTGATGCATTGCCGGTGTGCATGGGATCTAGGTCTATGTGGGTTCAGTTTGTGTTTCTCTGTTTATAGGCCTATTTATCTTTACCTAATATTAAAGGAAGGATTGTTTCTCTACCTTTTTTGATTTATGGTGGGACCCAGCTAATTTTCATCTGTCATGATACGGTGGGGGTTAAATTTTAGGTTCGTCCGTAATTTTCTCGACGTACTCTAGCTCCAAAAAACATTGCCTCGTGGGGATCAAACGGAGGATGTCATACTACAAACGTCACACTACAAACCAGTTGACCTACGAAACTTTGCTGGTTATAAAGCAGTGCATAACATTAAGAACCAATCCCCAGTGCAGATACAAGTATTTATTAAATTTCGAACGCAATTGTTTTAAAAAAAATACCAGAATGTTTTGTGAAACGCAAACACTTTACAAATCTGTAAACATATTTATAAAAAACTTAAATATTTTCCGAAAATCATGAACAAGTTTTTCAAACAGGAACATTTTTAAAATTCCAAAAGAAAATGTGAAAACGCAAACATTTTTTTAAAATCCCGAACAAAATTGGAAAATACAAAAAAATTGAAACTCCTGCAAAAATGGAAACTTGAACATTTTTTAATTTTTTTGAAAAATTTGTGGAAACGTTTTTCTTTATTCCAAAAAGAATCTGAAAAGTTGTGAAAATTTTGAACCAAAACAATCTTTTTTTGGAAACGTATATTTTTTGAAAATACGTTTTTGAAAACATTTTCAAACAATTTTGGAAATGGGAACATTATTTGAAACTCCCAAAAATGGAAACATTAACTTTTTTAATTTGTGAACAATTTCTAAGTACGGGAACATTTTCTGAAATTCTGAACATTTTTTAAAAGTTTTGAAAAATCAGAACAAAACCATTCCGAACAAACTTTGAAAAGCACGAGATTTTTTGGAAATACATAACATTTTTTATTTTATTTATAAATATGAAAACACGACCATTTTATAAAAAAAACGTGAACATTTTTTTATATAAAGAGGGTTCGTTTGATATTTATCCCACCTCGCTTCGATCCACAAAAATCCACCAGTTTATATACGCCGGAGAGTTGTCGAGTAATCATCAAGCCCAACGAAGGGTAAGGTGCGGGAGTGAAGGAATTAAGGTTGGCTCTAATTAAATGAAATTGTCGGAATAGAGCCTGACGAAAGAATTAAATGTTGGCTCTAAACATAAATGTGGGAAGTATGGCTGGATTATTGTCTCGTGATGTGCTTGCATGTCCCATGGAGTGTATGATATGACTGAATCTAACTAACAATAGATATAAGATACTTGGTTGGAGTGGTATATATAGCTGGTGAGTGATAGCTGAATCTTAATTCACACTAACAAAACAACCCTCGAGATGTGTGCAACACGAGAGATCTTGCAGCCTTCTTTCCATGGGATCAATCGGGTCTCGCTAGCAAACTACTCAAAAAAAAAGCAAACGACCTGCCGTTAGCTTTGATTTCTGGGCGGCATGTTAACCTTTTCAATGTGCAAGAGAATGTTTTTATTTCTCGGTGTTTTTGCCGCTATCAAGTTTTACGTTTTTAGAAAAAATATCTGGTTAATCTACATGCAACTTTCGATCGAGCATTATTGCTGCAAACGGCACACACAACAGTTTTAGGCCCGCTGCTGTTGCTCAAAGCATAACACAACTTTGGAAGGCCAATCATTTGCTACGTCCGGAAGCACGCCAATGTAACACTTGTCGCCGCTGCAAAATTGATTACATAAACACTGGCAGGACAACAAGTTACACGGACAACGTAGCAAAGATGACCACATGGACACGACAAGGATGACTGCCATTGCCGCAAGCCAGACGTGTGTCGTAGCGAGGTCAAGCAACGTTGCTACAGGTTGGATATGCGGAGGTGTAAAGCTAACTAAGTGTAGATGTTATGATTATAAGAAGAATTAATTGATCCTTAGCACCGGTGTTAAGTGTTGTTGCGTGACTAATGTTTGACTGATATGTCTTTTAGAGCTTGATGTGCGTCTCCCTGCCGTGAATCTAGATGCTATCATGCCACACCGGTGGACATGTTAATTTTTACTCCCGTTGCAACGTACGGGCATATGTGCTAGTCAGGCATAAACCGAACAATTCCTAATATTTTGGCGCATATTTTGGCGGTTTCTTGATAGAAAGAACAACAAGACGCTTGAAAGAAAGGTTTTGTGTTACACTTATGAATCTAATATTTTTTGTTAAAATTCCCATGATTAGGTAGAGTTTTTCCATGCAATGCTATGAGGTGGTGTGACAAGCGCGGACAACATCACTTGGTCGCGTACTTGACCGAAAGACAATATTTGTGTTTCTACAAAAGTCAAAACCGGGTGGGGAGTATCTCTCATACCAAATAGGTGAATATTCTACACCTTTTGTTAAGCAGAGACAAATATATTATGATGTATTCCTAGACTCTAGAGGATCTGCTCGCTTTGCTGGCTGCAAGAGTATACCTAACCTCTCGAAGGTGTAGGATTTTTACTAACATGGATATATGTTTTTTTTTTGCGGGATGATATATGGTTTACACAATAGATCAAAGTAAGATTTGTGAGCCACTTCTTGACAGTTAGGCTGACACAGCAGCTGAAAAGACAACGGACAATTATCTTAGTAATGTGAGAATTTACCTTATTATATTTATTAATATGTTTATAGGGTAGCAGTATTATAAGCTAGAGGCTGAGTTGACAATTTAGCATAAATTGAACGATCACTATTGCATAACTGATTCAGCAAGAAGCAATACATGCATTTTATAAAGGGCAAAAGAACTGAAGAAGTTTCCGTGAACGTGCAGCATCCTTTCGGATGTCAAACTTTGTCCCATGATTGCCGTTTAAATCTATTCCATTTGCAGTGTTATAAAGTACTCCCTCTGTCCCAAATTATTGTCATGGTTTGAACTAAAACCACAACAATAATTTTGAAACAGAGAAAGTAATTATTTATTGTTCACCGTTACTTGTCACCCATGTACAAATAAAAGTTTCCAGATCACACATGAGCTTTACACGTTATTCCCTCGAGAAGTAGAAGCAACAAAAGTTCTTTTTAAGAATACAAATAACACCTACACTCTGCTGCACCGATTACTGTGCACTATAAATTCGATGTGACTAATACATTGACATTGGCACTACTGGCAAAAACGAATATAGTCATATCACAATGTGTCAATGTTTTTTTTCGAAAGTATGCCTAGGCGTATCATAGCATTATAGAAGCCAGAATTTCAGTTACAAGAAGCTACTACTAGATGCGAACAACGAGCGTAGCACGAACATTACAACCAACCAAACCAAAGACAAACAACACCGCCGAGCAAGCTACAACGAAAAGAGCCTATCCTAAAGTGACACAAAGCACCGCGTCTCGACCGACGCCAGACACGCCCGAAGACCAACAACTTCCGTAGAGATTCTCTTGTCAACGCACCGTCCATCCTTCGCGCTTGAGAGGAAGTGGCAGATGAATGGCGGGACTCGGTCCGCACCGGGAAGACACCGTCTTGGACACACCAACGGCGGACGTGCATAGCGCCGCTGAGGATCAAAACAGGACCGCGGTGAACACCGGAGGAGAGCAACGAGGAGTCAGCCTTGTCTTCAAACACCATGCTCCCAAGAGAGGAACGACTCAAGGACGCCGCCATCGTGCCGATCCATCGATCGAGGCTTTCGCCTGGAGACATCCACCAACTCCAGGAGCGCGAAGAACAAGGCGAACACGCTCGACGTCGCCTCCAAGAAGGGGAATGACATCCACAGGTGCCATCGTCGCCGGCCCGGTAGAAGCCGTGCAAGATTTTCATCCGCGCGTCGCCCATCACCCCGCCTCCAAGGAATTGATAGCACTGTCCAAGAAGCCTCACACCGCCGCCACCACAACACTTCCCGATGTAGCTGCAAAACCGAGCACCGAGGACCGAACGCCAGGCAGGGGAACCACACCATCCACTCCCAACCTGCATGAGGAACTGCAACCAACCAGCACCTCCGGCCAGGTCCAAGACCGCCTACAACGGCCAGGTCCAAGACAATGGGACCTGCCTCTCCACGGGACAAACCCAGGCCAGCACCACTAGGAGAGCACCGCCGCTTGCCACGCCACAGAGATGACGACCACTCGCTGCTCGCAAGACTCCAACTTGGCCGAGCCATCGCAGTGCCGTCACTAACCTGCCGTGGGAACCCGCCGTTGCCTCCAGCCGCCGCCGCCGCCACCAGAACGCGCCACATCTCCGCTGCCAGATCCCGCAGGCCGTCGCACCACCAACCCACCTGCCATGCGCCGGCCCTCAGCCCTCATCTCCAGACAACACGGACGAACTGGAAATGTTTATTTCCTTATAAAGTTATTATTTATTTCCTTATATCATGATAAATGTTTATTATTCATGCTAGAATTGTATAACCGGAAACATAATACATGTGTGAATACATAGACAAACAGAGTGTCACTAGTATGCCTCTACTTGACTAGCTCGTTGATCAAAGATGGTTATGTTTCCTAGCCATAGACATGAGTTGTCATTTGATTAACGGGATCACATCATTAGGAGAATGATGTGATTGACTTGACCCATTCCGTTAGCTTAGCACTCGATCGTTTAGTATGTTGCTATTGCTTTCTTCATGACTTATACATGTTCCTATGACTATGAGATTATGCAACTCCCGTTTACCGGAGGAACACTTTGTGTGCTACCAAACGTCACAACGTAATTGGGTGATTATAAAGGTGCTCTACAGGTGTCTCCGAAGGTACTTGTTGGGTTGGCGTATTTCGAGATTAGGATTTGTCACTCCGATTGTCGGAGAGGTATCTCTGGGCCCTCTCGATAATGCACATCACTTAAGCCTTGCAAGCATTGCAACTAATGAGTTTGTTGCGGGATGATGTATTACGGAACGAGTAAAGAGACTTGCCGGTAACAAGATTGAACTAGGTATCGAGATACCGACGATCGAATCTCGGGCAAGTAACATACCGATGACAAAGGGAACAACGTATGTTGTTATGCGGTCTGACCGATAAAGATCTTTGTAGAATATGTGGGAACCAATATGAGCATCCAGGTTCCGCTATTGGTTATTGACCGGAGACGTGTCTCGGTCATGTCTACATAGTTATCGAACCCGTAGGGTCCGCACGCTTAAAGTTATGACAGTTATATTATGAGTTTATATGTTTTGATGTACCGAAGGTTGTTCGGAGTCCCGGATGTGATCATGGACATGACGAGGAGTCTCGAAATGGTCGAGACATGAAGATTGATATATTGGAAGCCTATGTTTGATATCGGAAGTGTTCCAGGTGAAATCGGAATTTTACCGGAGTACCGGGAGGTTACCGAAACCCCTCGGGGGCTTAATGGGCCATAGTGGGCCTTAGTGGAAGAGAGGAGAGGCGGCCAGGGCAGGGCCGCGCGCCCCTCCCCCCCTAGTCCGAATAGGACAAGGAGAGGGGGGCGGCGCCCCCCTTTCCTTCCTCTCTCCCTCCTCTTTCCCCCTCCACTCCTAGTCCAACAAGGAAAAGGGAGGGAGTCCTACTCTCGGTGGGAGTAGGACTCCTCCTAGCGCGCCCCTCCTGGCCGGCCGCACCTCTCCCCCTTGCTCCTTTATATACGGGGGCAGGGGGCACCCTAGAGACACAACAATTGATCATTGATCTTTTAGCCGTGTGCGGTGCCCCCCTCCACCATAGTCCACCTCGATAATACTGTAGCGGTGCTTAGGCGAAGCCCTGCGTCGGTAGAACATCATCATCGTCACCATGCCGTCGTGCTGACAAAACTCTCCCTCAACACTCGGCTGGATCGGAGTTCGAGGGACGTCATTAGGCTGAACGTGTGCTGAACTCGGAGGTGCCGTGCGTTCGGTACTTGATCGGTCGGATCGTGAAGACGTACGACTACATCAACCGCGTTGTGCTAACGCTTCCGCTTTCGGTCTACGAGGGTACGTAGACAACACTCTCCCCTCTCGTTGCTGTGCATCACCATGATCTTGCGTGTGCGTAGGAATTTGTTTGAAATTACTATGTTCCCCAACAGTGGCATCCGAGCCTGGTTTTATGCGTTGATGTTATATGCACGAGTAGAACACAAGTGAGTTGTGGGCGATATAAGTCATACTGCTTACCAGCATGTCATACTTTGGTTCGGCTGTATTGTTGGATGAAGCGGCCCGGACCGACATTACGCGTACGCTTACGCGAGACTGGTTCTTCCGACGTGCTTTGCACAGAGGTGGCTGGCGGGTGTCAGTTTCTCCAACTTTAGTTGAACCGATTGTGGCTACGCCCGGTCCTTGCGAAGGTTAAAACAACACCAACTTGACAAACTATCGTTGTGGTTTTGATGCGTAGGTAAGAACGGTTCTTGCTAAGCCCAGTAGCAGCCACGTAAAACTTGCAACAACAAAGTAGAGGACGTCTAACTTGTTTTTGCAGGGCATGTTGTGATGTGATATGGTCAAGACATGATGCTATATTTTATTGTATGAGATGATCATGTTTTGTAACCGAGTTATCGGCAACTGGCAGGAGCCATATGGTTGTCGCTTTATTGTATGCAATGCAATCGCCCTGTAATGCTTTACTTTATCACTAAGGGGTAGCGATAGTCGTAGAAGCATAAGATTGGCGAGACGACAACGATGCTACGATGGGTCGCACTGGTGACGATGGTGATCATGACGGTGCTTCGGAGATGGAGATCACAAGCACAAGATGATGATGGCCATATCATATCACTTATATTGATTGCATGTGATGTTTATCTTTTATGCATCTTATCTTGCTTTGATTGATGGTAGCATTATAAGATGATCCCTCACTAAATTATCAAAGTATAAGTGTTCTCCCTGAGTATGCACCGTTGCGAAAGTTCTTCGTGCCGAGACACCGATGATCGGGTGTGATAGGTTCTACGTTCAAATACAACGGGTGCAAAACAGTTGCACACGCGGAATACTCAGGTTAAGCTTGACGAGCCTAGCATATAACAGATATGGCCTCGGAACACGGAGACCGAAAGGTCGAGCGTGAATCATATAGTGGATATGATCAACATAGTGATGTTCACCGTTGAAACTACTCCATCTCACGTGATGATCGGACATGGTTTAGTTGATATGGATCACGTGATCACTTAGAGGATTAGAGGGATGTCTATCTAAGTGGGAGTTCTTAAGTAATATGATTAATTGAACTTTAATTTATCATGAACTTAGTCCTGGTAGTATTAGCATATCTATGTTGTAGATCAATAGCTCGCGTTGTTGCTTCCCTATGTTTTATGTATGTTCCTAGAGAAAACTAAGTTGAAAGATGATAGTAGCAATGATGTGGACTGGGTCCGTGATCTGAGGTTTATCCTCATTGCTGCACAGAAGAATTATGTCCTTGATGCACCACTAGGTGACAGACCTATTGCAGGAGCAAATGCAGACGTTATGAACGTTTGGCTAGCTCAATATGATGACTACTTGATAGTTCAGTGCACCATGCTTAACGGCTTAGAATCGGGACTTCAAAGACGTTTTGAACGTCATGGACCATATGAGATGTTCCAGGAGTTGAAGTTAATATTTCAAGCAAATACCCGAGTTGAGAGATATGAAGTCTCCAACAAGTTCTATAGCTAAAAGATGAAGGAGAATAGCTCAAGCAGTAAGCATGTGCTCAGATTGTCTGGGTACTACAATCGCTTGAATCAAGTGGGAGTTGATCTTCCAGATAAGATAGTGATTGGCAGAATTCTCTAGTCACCATCACCAAGTTAGTAGAACTTCGTGATGAACTATAATATGCAAGGGATAACGGAAACAATTCCCAAGCTCTTCGTGATGCTGAAATCGACGAAGGTAGAAATCAAGAAAAACATCAAGTGTTGATGGTTGACGAGACCACTAGTTTCAAGAAAAGGGCAAACGGAAGAAGGGGAACTTCAAGAAGAACGGCAAGCAAGTTGCTGCTCAAGTGAAGAAGCCCAAGTCTGGTCCTAAGCCTGAGACTAAGTGCTTCTACTGCAAAGGGACTGGTCACTGGAAGCGGAACTACCCCAAGTATTTGGTGGATAAGAAGGATGGCAAAGTGAACAAAGGTATATTGGATATACATGTTATTGATGTGTACTTTACTAGTGTTTATAGCAACCCTCAGCATTTGATACTGGTTCAGTTGCTAAGAGTAGTAACTCGAAACGGGAGTTGCAGAATAAACAGAGACTAGTAAAAGGCGAGGTGACGATGTGTGTTGGAAGTAGTTCCAAGATTGATATGATCATCATCGCACACTCCCTATACTTTCGGGATTAGTGTTGAAACTAAATAAGTGTTATTTGGTGTTTGCGTTGAGCATGAATATGATTTGATCATGTTTGTTGCAATACGGTTATTCATTTAAATTAGAGAATAATTGTTGTTCTGTTTACATGAATAAAACCTTCTATGGTCATACACCCAATAAAATGGTTTGTTGGATCTCGATCATAGTGATACACATATTCATAATAATGAAGCCAAAAGATGCAAAGTTAATAATGATAGTGCAACTTATTTGTGGCACTGCCGTTTAGGTCATATTGGTGTAAAGTGCATAAAGAAACTCCATGCTGATGGAATTTTGGAATCACTTGATGCTTGCAAACCGTGCCTCATGGGCAAGATGACTAAAACGCCGTTCTCCGGAACTATGGAGAGAGCAACAGATTTGTTGGAAATCATACATACAGATGTATGTGGTCCGATGAATGTTGAGGCTCGTGGCGGATATCGATATTTTCTCACCTTCACAGATGATTTAAGCAGATATGGGTATATCTACTTAATGAAACATAAGTCTGAAATATTTGAAAAGTTCAAAGAATTTCAGAGTGAAGTTGAAAATCATCGTAACAAGAAAATAAAGTTTCTACGATCTGATCGTGGAGAAGAGTATTTGAGTTACGAGTTTGGTCTTTAGTTAAAACAATGTGAAATAGTTTCACTGCTCACGCCACCTGGAACACCATAGTATAATGGTGTGTCCGAACATCGTAACCGTACTTTTATTAGATATGGTGCAATCTATGATGTCTCTTACTGATTTACCACTATCGTTTTGGGGTTATGCATTAAAGACAGCTGCATCCACGTTAAATAGGGCACCGTCTAAGTCCGTTGAGACGACACAATATGAACTGTGGTTTGGCAAGAAACCAAAGTTGTCGTTTCTTAAAGTTTGTGGTTGTGATGCTTATATGAAAAAGTTTCATCCTGATAAGCTCAAACCCAAATCGGAGAAATATGTCTTCATAGGATACCCAAAGGAGACTGTTGGGTACACCTTCTATCACAGATCCGAAGGCAAGACATTCGTTGCTAAGAATGGATCCTTTCTAGAGAAGGAGTTTCTCTCGAAAGAAGTGAGTGGGAGGAAAGTAGAACTTGATGAGGTAACTGTACCTGCTCCCTTATTGGAAAGTAGTTCATCACAGAAACCGGTTCCTGTGACACCTACACCAATTAGTGAGGAAGCTAATGATGATGATCATGAAACTTCAGATCAAGTTACTACCGAACCTCGTAGGTCAACCAGAGTAAAATCCGCACCAGAGTGGTATGGTAATCCTGTTCTGGAGATCATGTTACTTGACCATGACGAACCTACGAACTATGAGGAAGCGATGATGAGCCCAGATTCCGCGAAATGGCTTGAGGCCATGAAATCTGAGATGGGATCCATGTATGAGAACAAAGTGTGGACTTTGGTTGACTTGCCCGATGATCGGCAAGCAATTGAGAATAAATGGATCTTCAAGAGGAAGACGGACGCTGATAGTAGTGTTACTATCTACAAAGCTAGAATTGTCGCAAAAGGTTTTCGACAAGTTCAAGGTGTTGACTACGATGAGAGTTTCTCACTCGTATCTATGCTTAAGTCTGTCCGAATCATGTTAGCAATTGCCGCATTTTATGAAATCTGGCAAATGGATAAACAAAACTGCATTCCTTAATGGATTTATTAAAGAAGAGTTGTATATGATGCAACCAGAAGGTTTTGTCAATCCTAAAGGTGCTAACAAAATATGCAAAGCTCCAGCGATCCATCTATGGACTGGTGCAAGCATCTCGGAGTTGGAATATACGCTTGATAAGTTGATCAAAACATATAGTTTTATACAGACTTGCGGTGAAGCCTGTATTTATAAGAAAGTGAGTGGGAGCACTACAACATTTCTGATAAGTATATGTGAAAGACATATTGTTGATCGGAAATAATGTAGAATTATTCTGCAAAGCATAAAGGAGTGTTTGAAAGGATTTTTTCAAAGAAAGACATCGGTAAAGCTGCTTACATATTGAGCATCAAGATCTATAGAGATAGATCAAAACGCTTGATAAGTTTTTTCAATGAGTACATACCTTGGCAAGATTTTGAAGTAGTTCAAAATGGAACAGTCAAAGAAAGAGTTCTTGCCTGTGTCACAAGGTGTGAAATTGAGTAAGACTCAATGCCCGACCACAGCAGAAGATAGAAAGAGAATGAAAGTCATTCCCTATGCCTCAGCCATAGGTTCTATAAAGTATGCCATGCTGTGTACCAGATCTATTGTATACCCTACACTGATTTTGGCAAGGGAGTACAATAGTGATCTAGGAGTAGATCACTGGACAGCGGTCAAAATTATCCTTAGTGGAATAAGGATATGTTTCTCGATTATGGAGGTGACAAAAGGTTCGTCGTAAAAGGGTTACGTCGATACAAGTTTTGGCACTGATACAGATGACTCTAAGACTCAATCTGGATACATATTGAAAGTGGGAGCAATTAGCTAGAGTAGCTCCGTGCAGAGCATTCTTGACATAGAAATTTGCAAAATACATACGGATCTGAATGTGGCAGACCCGTTGACTAAACTTCTCTCACAAGCAAAACATGATCACACCTTAGTACTCTTTGGGTGTTAATCACATAGCGATGTGAACTAGATTATTGACTCTAGTAAACCCTTTGGGTGTTGGTCACATGACGATGTGAACTATGGGTGTTAATCACATGGTGATGTGAACTATTGGTATTAAATCACATGGTGATGTGAACTAGATTATTGACTCTAGTGCAAGTGGGAGACTGAAGGAAATATGCCCTAGAGGCAATAATAAAGTTATTATTTATTTCCTCATATCATGATAAATGTTTATTATTCATGCTAGAATTGTATTAACCGGAAACATATTACATGTGTGAATACATAGACAAACAGAGTGTCACTAGTATGCCTCTACTTGACTAGCTCGTTGATCAAAGATGGTTATGTTTCCTAGCCATAGACATGAGTTGTCATTTGATTAACGGGATCACATCATTAGGAGAATGATGTGATTGACTTGACCCATTCCGTTAGCTCAGCACTCGATCGTTTAGTATGTTGCTATTGCTTTCTTCATGACTTATACATGTTCCTATGACTATGAGATTATGCAACTCCCGTTTACCGGAGGAACACTTTGTGTGCTACCAAACGTCACAATGTAACTGGGTGATTATAAAGGTGCTCTACAAGTGTCTCCGAAGGTACTTGTTGGGTTGGCGTATTTCGAGATTAGGATTTGTCACTCTGATTGTTGGAGAGGTATCTCTGGGCCCTCTCGGTAATGCACATCACTTAAGCCTTGCAAGCATTGCAACTAATGAGTTTGTTGCGGGATGATGTATTACGGAACGAGTAAAAAGACTTGCCGGTAACAAGATTGAACTAGGTATTGAGATACCGACGATCGAATCTCGGGCAAGTAACATACCGATGACAAAGGGAACAACGTATGTTGTTATGCGGTCTGACCGATAAAGATCTTCGTAGAATATGTGGGAACCAATATGATCATCCAGGTTCCGCTATTGGTTATTGACCGGAGACGTGTCTCGGTCATGTCTACATAGTTCTCGAACCCGTAGGGTCCGCACGCTTAAAGTTTCGATGACAGTTATATTATGAGTTTATATGTTTTGATGTACCGAAGGTTGTTCGGAGTCTCGGATGTGATCACGGACATGACGAGGAGTCTCGAAATGGTCGAGACATGAAGATTGATATATTAGAAGCCTATGTTTGGATATCGGAAGTGTTCCGGGTGAAATCGGAATTTTACCGGAGTACCGGGAGGTTACCGGAACCCCCCGGGGGCTTAATGGGCCATAGTGGGCCTTAGTGGAAGAGAGGAGAGGCGGCCAGGGCAGGGCCGCGCGCCCCTCCCCCCCAGTCCGAATAGGACAAGGAGAGGGGGGCGGCGCCCCCCCTTTCCTTCCTCTCTCCCTCCTCTTTCCCCCTCCACTCCTAGTCCAACAAGGAAAAGGGAGGGAGTCCTACTCCCGGTGGGAGTAGGACTCCTCCTGGCCGGCCGCACCTCTCCCCCTTGCTCCTTTATATACGGGGGCAGGGGGGCACCCTAGAGACACAACAATTGATCATTGATCTTTTAGCCGTGTGCGGTGCCCCCCTCCACCATAGTCCACCTCGATAATACTGTAGCGGTGCTTAGGCGAAGCCCTGCGTCGGTAGAACATCATCATCGTCACTACGCCGTCGTGCTGACAAAACTCTCCCTAAACACTCGGCTGGATCGGAATTCGAGGGACGTCATCGGGCTGAACGTGTGCTGAACTCGGAGGTGCCGTGCGTTCGGTACCTGATCGGTCGGATCGTGAAGACATACGACTACATCAACCGCGTTGTGCTAACGCTTCCGCTTTCGGTCTACGAGGGTACGTAGACAACACTCTCCCCTCTCGTTGCTGTGCATCACCATGATCTTGCGTGTGTGTAGGAATTTTTTTGAAATTACTACGTTCCCCAACAAGTCCGGCGGCGACGGGACTAGGGTTGCCCCCGAGTCGCCAGAGGAGGCGACGCGGGATTCCGTTTTCCAATGTGTCAATGTCAAAGCTACTCTGGTGTCAAAGCATATATACGGGCTTCCAAATGGAAAGTCAAAATGAGGAGACAATAATATTGTTTTCATTGTTGCCCATGCATGCAAGATGTTGTAATAATTAGGGAAATCTATAAAACAACATTCCTAATTCAGCTGACTAAAAAGAATCCTTATCTCCAGCAACGTGGGGGCCGTCTGATCTAGACGTTAAGATTCGTAGAAAGCAGGAAATGACTAGTTTTTTAAGTTTGGTATCCACACTTTGTCGAATTGTATTAGTATTAGCGATACAAAGACTTTCTGGAGCCACACTAGGCGGCCTACTTCATCTCGGAGAGAACTAAGCGCAAGTCTGTACGCTTCTTTGTTCAAACCTCTTTTCTCATGGCAGAACGAAGCTTCTTCAAAATCTGCACACGTTGCCAGTATGTCATGTGTGATCTAGACATACTTCGTGATAGTCGTCATGTAGAGTATTAGTCATGCCAAGGCTGTCAAAAGTAACTCTAACTCTTCGGACGAGAAGATCATTTACGAGGGACAAAAGTTCTTGGCCAGCAACTGCTTCTTGTAGTTCTGGATCCTGATAGCCCTCACACACAATGCTGGAAGCTCCCAAACAATTACAATCACTCCTTGCCATCAGCAGCGACATCACCCTTTGTATCATTTTTTTCCTGCTGTGGCTCAGCATTGATTTTGGTCCACCCCACCAGCCGAGGGATCCAAAGAAGAGCGCTCGTTTGTTGTTGTCTGCTTCAAAGCCATTACGTTGAGGTCATCCATGGACCTTTTGACAAAGCAACTCGTAGATAGCGGGCTTTGAAAGGTTTGTGGACAACTTTTCTTCTTGCGTGCCATATAACCCACAACATACCCAGTGTTTCTACTAGCTCTTGGTGTGGCAGCTTCTTTATAAGAACACATATCCAATTTTTCGCTTTGTTCTCTCAGCCACCTCCACCGAGGCACGTGACCATACACTCGACATCGAACGGTCGATAAAGGAGTGTCTCTACGAGTCCTCCTTGCCACATCCGAATAATGGCAGTCGTCGGCCAAGTGTCTCTCAAACCGAACATCACCAGTGGGAATCGAATGCCATGCGAACCTCCAAAGAAGACCCCGATCTTTGAAGGGACCGACACCCGCTAGCCAAGCTTCTTGGGCCTCTCTTGTGTATATCAACATTTTTTTATGAGAGCAAATAGTGAATATGCTCTTCCGGCTGTAATTCCATGTCCAGAACTAGAACCGTGTCTCAAAAGAGTAGAATGTTTTGTATGATCTCAATGTCCACGGGAAGAAAAAACTGGCGTAGCTCACAACATCCCATATTGTTGTTGTGGGGTTTATGAATTCACTCACTCTAGGTGGAGGGTTTACGCCTAGGCATGTCACTTGTCGCAAGGAGCCTCACATGAAAGCCAATTATCAAGCCATGCATTTTTCTCCTCCCCCGTGCTAATTCTCTTGTTCATGCATTGCTGCAAAGTGTCTCAGGCATCAAGAATAGACTGTCTGTGGGATCTCGGGTTTGTAAAAAAAAAATCCATTTCTGGGTAACATCTTGCTTTCCAGATCCTTGCATTGAGGCTCTCATGTGACTGCATAGTACGTTACGTTATGCTTGGCGAGCTAGCGTGGCTAACTGAAACAACTCAATGTCTCTAGCACCCAAGCCACCCATATAACACGGCTTCGTCATATCTGATTACGCAACCCAACATGTTTTGCGTTATTCATCATTACTGTCCCAACAAAATTTATGGAGCATTGAGTGATGTGTTTACAAAATCCTATTGGTGATCTGAAGCATGACATAAAACAAGTAGGAATTGCCTGTTCGTTTTTTTGCACGACTCACTAGTCTTCGCTCGCTCAGCTCGGCTCAGTCATCTCTCCTGCTCGCTTAGGAAAAACCGCTAGTGTTTTTTTAAGGGTAAAATACCTAACGAAAAATTATGATATTCTTTTCATTAAGGTATGAGGTCTTCTTATTCCACATTGTCGTATTATTAAGTATTCTTCTTTAGTGTTTTCTCTATCTAGAAGTAGAAGGTCAACTTAAAAATGTTCACAAATTTTAAAAAATGTTCGTAATTTTTTTTGAATAATAAATTTTAAATTTATTAATAATTTGAAAAAGCTCATGAATTTGAAAAAAATGAATATATTTAAAAATGTTGAAAAATTTAAAAAATGTTCAGAAAATTTCATCAATCTTCGCAAAAAATAGAGAGAGAAATGCCAAAAAGAAAATAATAATGAGTGAGAACCGGCAATGAACACACAGAAAAAAAAGGAAATACCAGTCCGGAAACTTCCCATGTGGGCCAGCCCATCCAAACGAACAAGCTTTAGGATGCTTCTTTCGCGAGGATTATTTATCGCCTTAAGCGATCCCGATAGCTTCTCTCGCTGAAGCGTTCAACTAATTAGGCCAGCCCACTATCACTCAGGGAAATAGAAAAAGTAGAAGAAAATGAGGGCAATGGGGATTCAAACGTGAGACGTTTCGTTCGTGCATTGAGCTACTAGCCACTACTTGAAGTAAAATACCGGAGGGTTGTTCTTATTTCTCTGTTTTTTCTTTTCTTTCTTTTTTGTTTGGTTATCTTTTTTTTTTCTCAGGCTTCCTTTTTTCGTTAATATAATTTGTTTTCTTTTCGTTTATTTTGTTTTTTTCATGCTACATTCCTTCTTTTCTTTTTTTCACCATTTTTTGCTTCGTTTCATTTTTTTCACCATTTTTTTGGTTTTCCTTTTTCTTCTCTATTTTTTGTTTTTCTTTTTTTATTCTTATGTTTGTTTTTGTTTTCATTCTACATTTTCGTACATCGCAAAAATATTTTTTAACAAGTGACAAACATTTTCTGTATACACGTTCAATATTGTCCGGACGCTTATTCAACATTTTTCAAATACTTCTTTAATATTGTAATATTTATTCAACATTTATTCAAATACTTGTTAAACATTTTTAATGCTTATTCAACATTTTTCATATACCCGTTCAACATTTTTAATACCTATCCAACCTTTTTCAAATACTTTTTCAACAATTTTAATACTTATTCAACATTTTCAAATACTTGTTCAATATTTTTCAAATTCTTGTTCAACATTTTTCCATTACTTGTTCAATATTTGTCATATACTTTTTCAACATTTTTCATATACTCGTTCAATATTTTTTAATAACTGTTCAACATTTTTAATACTTATTCAACATTTTTCCAATACATGTTCCACATTTTTAGTACTTATTCAACATTTTCTAAATGTGTTTTTGAAGATTTTTTTCATAACTGTGTGTGTGTGTGTGTGTGTGTGTGTGGAATATTTATAAAGTATAAATAAAAGTACAAGAATGAATTAAAAAAAGAGAACATTTGTGGCTCCCGCGCTGCTGGGTCGGGCCGTCTGGGGCTCCATCCGACGCGAGCGGAGCGCCCTGCTGGCTGAAGGCGAGAAATAGCGGCATTTCCTATTTGGCGCCACAGGCGCCAGTTAACGTGCATTATGTTAACTGGCGCCTGTGGCGTGCCGTAAATGGGCCGGCCCGTCTAGGCGCCGATGGACCATTTTTTTGAAGATTCTGTGAACTTTTTTGAGATTGATGAACTTTTTTGAATACTGATAACTTTTTTGCAATTTAATGAACATTTGCATTAAAAATGGATGAACTTTTTTTAATTTATGAATTTGTTTTTTCAGTTCCATGAACTTTTTCTAAAAATACATGAACTTTTTTCAAATTTAATGAACTTTTGCTAAATTGGATGAACTTTTTTTAATTTGAATGAAGTTTTTTTTCAAATTGATGAACCTTTTTAAAGATGTGAACGTATTTTTTCAAATGGATGAATTTTTTTTCTTTAAATCTGTAAACCTTTCTTCATTTCATATTTTTATTTTCGTAAAAAATGAAAAAAACTTGGGGCAGCATGCTAGTGGGCCGGCCCATGCTAGCAGCGCTGCAGGCGCCGGATCGTTAACGGGCGCTTGCAGCGCTGTATAGGAGCTCCCAGAAATAGCAGCGCCCTGCTTCTTTGTCTTGCTTTGCTTATAGCGAGGGTTCGCCTCGCCTTAGGAAGCACGCTAAGTGGGCCCGCCCAGTTGCGTTAGTTCATCAGTTTTGTTCGTTTTCTCTTCATTTTTATTTCTTTTACTTTTGTTTATATTTTGAAACATTTTAAACACATATATTACATTAAATATTTTAGTTAATTTACTTAAATTTTCTGAAAATGTACATTGCGAATATGAAAATTCTTAATGCAGTGCAAAAAGTTTGTTGTTGTAATGCTGATATCGTTCAAAAAAAAAGTTTGTGACATTTAAACAACGCTCATGCATTTGCAAAACATATACGGAAAAAATTTCAAAAATGTATGTGTAACTGAAAAAAAAGTTTCGTTACATTAAAAAAAAACAATGTACGTTACATTTTAAAAGTTGTTCTTGAGTTTCAAAAATATGTTTGAGACCTCAAAAAAATCTTTGTACAATGTACAAAATGTTCACATAGATAAAAAGATGTTTTGTGACACTCAAACACAATGTATCAACATGTATTTGAAAAATGTTGAACACATATTCAAAAAATGTTTGAATTATGTATTAAAATATGTTAAACATGTATAAAAAATATTTTAGATGTATACAAAAAATTACAATGTATATGGAAAAATGTTCATCAAATCATATATTTGAAAATGTGTTAGTCATGTATTTAGAAAATGTAAAGCGTGTATAAAGTATGTTCCAGGCTTGGAAAAAAAATGTCGACATATTTTGGAAATTTTGGAAAATAGAAAACCCGGAATAAAACCAGTGAAACCCGATGAAAGAAAGAAAGAATAACGAAGGAATAAAAAAAAGAGAAATGTAACAAAACCATGGAGGAAAGAAACTCTCACAACAGCTAGAATACTGGGCCTATCCAATAGCACCGCTCCTAAGGTGAGCCGAAGC